>NC_044285.2:4828507-5132757 GCF_004027225.2 Strigops habroptila
AGAGATGGTATCACCAAGATATCTTCACACAGATAGAGGAATGGAGTGTCTAATAGTCAGACCTCCACATCTTGAAGAACAAGACTGGGAAAGACAACCAAGTCATCAGAGCAAGAGATTGGGTCCCTTGTTCCATGAGTGGTGGTGTCGTTCACCCTCAGGAAGCAACACAGCCTAAAAATGGTTAAAGGATTAACAGGGCACAGCAAGAGCTTCTCATCAAAATTTGAGGCACTGTCAGACAAAGAACTGCAAACTGCTATCCCAAAGCAGTGACACAGGTTGCAGTTGGCAGGGACTCCTTCAGCAAGAGTCAGCACTCTGCAGCCTGGAGGTGGCATAAAATGGAATAAAGCAATGGTAGCTCTGGCTGGCACCTGCAGCATGTCCAGAGATGCACTGGCAAGAGATTCCAGCTCTCCCCCAGGTCTGAATTCAGGAAGAGCTGAGCAATGCTGCCTCATACAGGGATGCAACCCGCATACAGTGACCTTCTTATCAGTGAGCTTAATCCCCAGTTTCGAAATAAGAGTGTAGTTTGGCCCATGATCTTTACAAGAGTGCATATCCTGGCTTACAGCATTAATGAGCATCGATGTAGAAAGCTGTAGAAAAGCCCACAAGCAAGAGGCATTGATGAGTATTTGCATTTTGTTTATAATTTGATTTTTCAGATCATTTTGGTTTAACTCTCATTTCTACGTCAAATGCTTAAAGCTGAGCTTGGGTAAGGTAATTCTTCCTCATTAAAAATAAAGGAGAAAGGTATAAAAAAGGAAAAACGTGTCCTACAGCACAGCAGCGGTAGCAGAGTCATTTGCACATCACGCACTCAGACGTGAGTACCAGATGAGCAACTTATTTAAGCACATGCCTAGTTTTAACATCTCAGTCCTGCTAAAGTAATTTAGTTAGACTGAAGTACCTCACAGGCTCAGAGTTGCAGAGCAGGGCCTTTCCTCCAGCTAAGAGACCATTCTGAAACCACCCTTGATAAAAACATACATATAAATTGCTAGAGAGAGGTGTGAGTGCTATTGAAGTGGAAGACTCCTGGGGAGAAGCATGCTCCGCCACCCCCTGTGCTCCCCCAGGAAACCAAACAGAGGGGTTTGTGAAAGTATAGGAGGAATAGAACGCCCTTTTTACCTTAATTTATTTCATGTTAGAGAGGTTGCAGATATATTGTGCTGTACATAAATGAAAAGGATGCTCTACTGTCTCTGCCACCCATATAGAAATGCAGGCACAAACAAGGTTTATACAATAACAGAAAACTAAAAAGGATGTGATTATTTTTTCCTCTACTTCACCATAAAAACGAAGCTTATTTTCCTAGTCTTTGCATTCTAAGAAAAATTCAAGGACTGTATTTTGAGACCCTAAAGAGAAAAAAGGCAAGGGGGAGAAGAGGTTTTTCCATGGCCACTAAATGAGGGAAGGGCAGAGCTGCAGCAGAGTTACTGAAGTGAACAACCTTGATCTGACCAAAAGGAGTCATTTAATTTTAGGTACTCCCCAAAGGTTTTATTCCTCTTGGCTGCCAGGCCAGGAATGTCAGGCGTGTTGAGATGGGGCACCCTGGAAAGTGCAGAGCCTGAAAGCCAGCAAACAGGTTCCGCATGACTGCTGTTAGGTCTGGGAGCCTCCACGGAGAGCTGAACTCTTTGACCAGGTAGGTGTGAACCAAAGAGGGGACTGGGTCATTTCTTTTCAAAGTTTTCTTTACTTTACAAAGGCTTAAAGATTTTTTTTTATTATTATTCCAAGAAGCTCCAAATGTTCAATTTGAAAAGAAGAAATTTAAGGAGGAAAAAAAAAAAATTGAAGCACTTTCTTTTTACAAATAAATGACACAACAGGGAGAGACCCAGCAGGGGAATTAAAGCCCTTATTCTGACTGCTCCAGCAGCATTTTTCTAGGCATTAGCCAGACTTAAAACAATAACGAAGTTTGTCACTATGTATGTCATAGAGCAGCTATCTCTGAACCTCAAGGTTTATAAACTGTAATATCTGTGGGGAAAGAACTGCCTTCTGCTATGGATATACATAGCATCGAGTACAACAAGGTCTAGCTCTTGACAAAGGTCTCCAGCTGATGTTGGAATACAAATAACTAATGGGAACAAGATGGAAATTGTGCTCTAATCCTCCCAGTGGCTATTGTATAACGAAATGAATGGGGACCTGAGGAGAAAAGGAACAGAATCATACCCTCTGAACACACAGCTGCAGATTCAGTGCCTGGGTACTGCCAGCACAGGTCCTGCCCCACAGCCATTAAAAATGTACAAAAATGCTTGAACTGGCCTGAGCGATCCATAACCAATTCCTTCTGGAAATACATGGATTATGAATATGTATGAATGCAGACATGGTGACCGTGCCTGTCCCAGCACAGGACTCCTCCAAGTCTGCTGTCCATGATGCTCTATGCATCTGTTCACCTTTAGGGTATCCCAGAGCCAGGCAGTTTCCAACGAAGCGAGGACCTTCCCTCATCCCAAGCCCAAATGGGTGAACACCAAAAGTGAGCACACCAACAAGATAAACTGTTAACATCAGCAATTTCACAAACTATCTTCCTAAAGTTAAATAGGAAAGAGAGATTAAACCAGCCTATAAAACACTGTTCCACTATGGCTGAAGTTACATCTGATAGTCATATGAACCTAAACAGAATGTTTCCACATTCACTTTTAATTATAACTTCACCCAAATCTACACTTTCCCCAGAAACACATGGATCTTTCATTGTGTGTTCTCTGCTTTACAAACATCTGCTTGTCTTTACACATGTGGCTTCACCTAAAATCTACAGTAAGACATCATTTTCCTGACCTATATGTTGCAATTTTCACGGGGCCAAGTGCCACCAGACACATGCCAAGGGCAGCTTTGAGAACGTCTCAGAGGAGGGAGATGACAGTAGTTACATGGGTACCACCATCCCTTGGTGGATGGGCTCAGAGCTCATCATATGGACTAGGAAGCATGTGCCCCAGCACTGCTTTGCCACCAAATGCATGAGAGCCCAAGTGCTGCAAAGCCATTTGAATTGTTCATAGATATCCTTGAATTGGTGTAAAATCTTCCATTTCCTTTATGAGCATTTGATGGACCAGTTAAGCAGAATTTGGCAACATCTGCTGCACATTTAAAGTGCTTTGGCTTATTTCTGTTAGAGTAGAATTGCCATCACATTTGTGAATACCTACGTAAGACAGAACTAGCACAGCAGACATCCAAAGCAAAGGGCATTGACATTCCAAGTTCAGTCTTGAATGTGCGGTTAATAAAAACTTCCAAAGTAATTCCTGCCCGGCCATAAGTACTTTCATGAATCACTTCTATTTTTAAATGCTAATTCTTTTTTCCTCTCTGAACTTTGTTTTTAAATGACCTGATTGTGCAAGATGCAGAGTTACAAACTGCCAATGATTTGGATGAAAATTAGAAGCGTTTATCCTTTGCAGAAACACCAGGTTTTTGCAGACAGGACCACTTGAGTGCATCAAGTAACTTTCAAGAGTTCTTGTTAGTCCCTTCTGACAGAAACACTGTAAAAAGTCAGTTTTGAAGGGGAACGGCAATTCATCACAGGACTGAAAAAGCAGTGAGCAAAGGTCAATTGCCAATTTTGCCACAATCTTTGTATATAACCTTCAACAAGTCATTTAATTTCTCCATGCCTTAAATTGCTCCTTATGAACTAAAGCCAGTATCTACCTTTCTCCTCCCTGCGGTAGCATTTTAAGGCAGACCTCGCCTGGGACTCTCAGGGACCACGCCACGCTCAGACAGAACCATAGCTCAGAGAACTCCGTGAATGCAGTATTTCAATAGACCTGTAGGGGATGCCTACGGCTCAGTTCCCAGCGCATGTTTAATTCCTGGGTAAAATAATGCAAGTGAAAAACTGAAGCAGGAGGGGTGGAAAGAAGAAGATTCCAATTATCAGGTAGCGGGAGGAGAGTCAATCAGGAGAAGCCACTCTCTCTCCCTTCCCCAAAACAATGTAGGTGGGGTAGTGCAATGAGTCTTCACATTGCAGCACATGATGCAAAGCCACAGTTCAGCTTTCTACATTACTAATAAAAGGTTAAGGTTTCCAGCTATTTTTTAATTTAGATCTGTTGTTTGGTAATTGGAATAAACATTCAAATTTGAGCATCAAATTTCTCATTAGTTTCACATCAATACCTGTGCTGAAACTATGGATCAGTGAACTGAGTTTCTCACTGCCCAAGTGAATTCATTAATCATTCTCTCCTAAGATGGGCACACAAGCAGACAGCTGTTCTAAGCAGCTGTCTTCTGATAAAACTCCTAACATGCACACTGCTTAAAAAAAACAGAGCAAACCACACACGCACACACACAAAATCTACCTTTTCAACAGCCTGCTGTTGTCTTAACTCAAAGATCTACCTGCACTGACAGGTCTGGCAGAGAAAGGAACTGGATCCCCACTCAACAATGCATTCCAATTTGTAAATGGTCACTTTATGGTTACAGACAGAAAGTTTTAAAACCATTAAGACTTAGTTACCACTTCTTATCTGGGGTATCATGAGGAAGAAGAAATACAAAACCAGACGCTGATGAATGTATTCAATGAACAGGTATAATCTTAAACCAAATGGAGCTAAACTTTCTTTTTTTCCCCTGTCTATAGTTGCATAGGCTTCATTCCTCATCCACCATCCCTGTTCTTCTAATAACAGATATTTAGATTTATTTTCATAAAACTTGATGGGCTGGGATGAGATAGGCTTTATGGTCCACATTAGTCTCCTATTTTCCATTACAGCCAAAACAAGTGCTTAGGTAACTGGAGCTTATCCTATTTAAATATATGCAATCAGGAAATTTGAGATTGCCTTGATGGACCATATAATATTTCCTTTAGAAGCTCCCTGATATGCCATCGTCTACAAGTTCATCCATACAACAAATGCTCTCACTGGGTAACCTTTCCCTAGTGGCGTCACACACACAAAAGTAAGATGAGACCATTGAAAAATATATAAACAAGGACTTTTGAACTGACCTTGTCCAAGCGAAGCCAGAGACAGGAAAAGAATGGATAAACACACCTTGTAATACCTTGAAACATTACAAAATCTTTGCCCTGTGCTAAAACGGGTATTTTATATACTAGGTATAAGGTGAAGTTTAATGAAAAGTTTTTTTCTTTTGTAAATTGCTGAAGTTCTACTTGGCAAAATTGTAGATTTGTTGAAGATTGCATCAACAGAGGCATTCAAACGTATCTGGGGAAGGAAAGAATGTCTTTTTGTGAAACGAGCTCACCAGCTGCAGAAAGTGCCACTAGTCATTCCAAAAATAAAGAAGTAAAATGAAACTGCAGAGTCCGTGTAAGCACCTAAGTCTGCTCTCTGGTGCTGGTTAGAGGCACACAATGGAGGCACTGGGCTGATACAACAGCCCGGTGGTGTTCCCAAAACAGTTTGCTATTGATAACTTCTTGTTGCTGGGAATTTGAACACACTATAATCTTCAAGGAGGCAGTATATATACGGTGATAAAATGGCATTTCAGTTTACTTAAGTTACTGTGACAAAGTTTGTGGGAAGCAGCAAAAACTTTGCTATCTCTCCTTGCAAACCTTGCCTTGATCGTATTGTCAGCTGGGCAGAGCTGTGATAACATTATTAGTAAGTCACAAAGAGCCACAGGGTCTGGAGGAGCCAAGGGGCTCTACCAGTGGCAAAACAAGTGGCGACTGGTGAAATCTGTTTCTGGCTCCAAATCATGTAACTCAGATGACTGGGTGAGCTGCTGTCAATGAGATGAGAAGGGATAGTGATGAATTGTTCCTTTGGGACTCAGGTGAACGCCTGAGTAAAATCGGCATCATTCGGACCACTTCTGATTTAAATAACGCAATAAGCTTAGTTAGTGCCTTGCACTGAAATACTACTGCTTTGCAGAGTAGTAAAGAACTTCAGCAAACAAGAACTACTTCATCCATCCCCCTTTGCAGGACATGAACATTTTACATCGATCTAGACTTTATCCTCCTTGGACCTGCACATTGCTCCAATTTCTGTGACTAGATTTCACGTTTTGGTATGACTGGGCCAATTCCCAACTCAGTTCTGAATGAGAGCTTTGCCTGAGAGCACACAAAGAGACTGAAAACACAGTATTATATTTCATATCCCCTGAAATAATCACCCCTCATTCTCTTACACGAAGAGGAAATTTGGATCTTGTGACCTCCCTAATCATATTTTCCTGTCCCCAACTCATAACAGCTGAAGAAGGGTCACCGTGATTTAAAACACAGAAATAAAGGAGAGTTGCGCAGAATTTGGTCATTTTTCTTTCCTGGTATTAATGGTTACTTTTTTTCCAACTTAGTGCAGGAACTCTGCATTAGAAAATTAATTCTAAAAGTAAATGTTAGGTTACAAAGCCCTTGTGACACTGGTTGCTGTGTCAGAATGCAAGATCCAGGAGAAATTACTTTGTACCTTAGCTGAAAAATGCTGTAGTATCTGTCCTGAATCAAACAATAGTGTGCTATGTTTGGTTAAAACCTATAAAGCTCCACCATGGTTTTCAGAAGATGATCAAAGAACAATTGCTCATCTCCAATGAAGTCAATAGCAAAGCTGACATTAACTTCAAAAGGCCAAATTCTGACGGCTTTACTCACACTGAATCACTCTATTTCATGTGGAGTTCCACTGACACCAGGAGAAGTATGGATGAAGTAACAGCTCCTGAAGCAGAATAAAGATATCAGAATTTGACACAAAGCAATTAAGTTGGGATATATGTATCACTTCATGAGTTAATTCCTAGTTACAAGTGGAGGGGGGGAGAGATAAAGCTAATCTTGTTCCATTTTCTAAGCTACAACATGATTCTAATTTAAGCATTTAACATTTTTCCTTCCTAAAAGGAAACTCAGACCTCCTCAAACGCTGATGCTCACACAATTATCTCTTGACAAATCACCTGGAGATTTTTTTTATTTAAAGATACAATAATTCACTCGTCATCTAATTCCCATTAAAGTCATAATTTGTAAAAATGAAAATTACTTTGGTAGCTTGACCAAAGCTTGTATCTATGGTTAAGTATGTACAACAGCTTCCTGAATGAGGTAATTGATCAAAATAGTTTTCAAGAGCTTTAGCTTTAAAGAAAAATGCCAATAGCAAAGGAGTTCATGAAATCGTACACAGCAGTCAAAACCAGCTCTGCCTCCTGCTAGAAAGTAAGATGCTGTATTGGACTACTGAGCTCTAAGCACCAAAGCAGGGCATAAGGATGAAGAATAGGGCAGCCCGACCTCTTCCTAGCCCACAAGGTCTACCAATTTTAATCATTTTATATGGTAAAACACTTCCCGCTCCCACCTTCATCTCTGTCATTCCCTCTCATCCCTTTTACAAAATGCATTGCCCTTCAAGGTGGTTGTTGTATTAACAAAATTGTCAAACCCTCCCAGCTGGGATCTCTGCCCATTGTGCCAGGTACAGTGTAAATAGGAAGAACATCCTGTCCAGGAGCTTTCAATCTAAATAGTAAAGACAGCAAGCAGCAACAGAAAGGAAGATTGAATGTCCCATTTCAGAGATGGGCATCTAAATGCCAGACAGACCCAACTGCCCAAAGACATAGAAGACACCAGTGACAGCAGCGGAAAGTGAAACCTTCTGCACACAAAGTCCCTTTGAGTAAGAATCTGCATCCTACCAATACTCTTCATAGGGTCCCAACCAGGTCACACTGCTCTAAAATGAAATTAAAAAAGAAAATCTTTCTAAAGGTGAGTCTCTCCTTGGGCAAGGTGCATACAACAGTCAAACAGTGCATGTTTAGGCTCCCAGACATAAAGGATCCTGGGAATCCTGGAAATGAGAGAGGGGTGGAACAGAATGAATTTCCTTGCCTTTCATTTTTATTGCTCACACTAATGGAGTTTACAACTTAGAAAATAAAAATAAGCACAACACATAAAACCATATTTTGAAAAGGATACAGAGTGTATCATAGCGATATACTAATCCTGTAATTCCTTAGAGAGGCAAATAACCTTTTCTCTTGATATAGGCATCAGGCATTGATCTGTCACACTGTTTGTTCTAGCAGAGCTCCCAGAGGTGCATTCAGTTTGAAACGTTAAGGCTAGTTCATTAGCCGTCCCTAGCTCGTTTCTCTGAGAGAATCAAGATAATACTGTGGTTAGTTAATGGCTTTCTCTTGTTTCCCCTAGAGCCCGCCTGTCTGAAGCCTGCAGGCCCAAGAAGCTTTCTTTCCCCCTTCCCTTCACTATTAGTCACAGCTGGTAAGGCTTGCAGGAGCCTGGGTTGTTTGAAAACAAATGGTTGAATCTCTCTGCTGCAAACCACCGCCTTGGCTCCTGCTGCCCGAGAGAAGAGCTCCGGCTCGCACAGCGGTGGGGAGGGATGGAAGGAAGGGGAACTCCTGATGGGCACGCTACAAACAGCTCTCAAGCAGTAAAACACCAACATTTTAAAGAAAAGAAAAGGAAAAGGGGGGACTGGGGTGGGGGGGAGAGGAGGAGAATTCCTGTCTCAGGGAGACACACTATTTCCTGGAAGGGAGATGGAAAAACTGACTGACATTCATGGGAGCTGCTATCTCCAGAATCAGGCAGGTGATGTCACCTGCCTTGCTCTCAAGTTCTGTTGTTTATCATCACAGTTTAGAGGTCGGCTAGTCACAGACAAGAATCTCTCCCAAGAGCCATCCCACTATCAGCTCCTAATGGACGGGCATCATTCCCTGTACCTTTGCTTTCTGCTTAACACATTCTGTCCCCCATCATTCTCCCATAACTACTGAAGCAAACACCAGCCTGCAGAGGTTCCAGCTCAGCACTGCTGCTAGCATCGCAAGGCTAAGTGTGACAGCTTAAAATACACTTATCTCTCTTGTTTTTAGCTTGCATTTAGGCTTTTTAAAATTAATGTCTGATTCCCATGAAAGCAAGACAATGACAATGTTGACGAGTGTCAGATATCTCCAGGCAGATGCAGTCCAAGTTCCCTTTACAGGGAGTAATTCTATCAACATACTTCAGGGCTGATCTGCAGTATCCCCTGCTATTCCGGTGCCTTACTCTTTTATCTAGACATTCAGCACTCATTGCTATGTTACCAGACACTGCCAGTCATGAAAGACTGCATGATAATTTTATCTACCTCCTAGAATATTACCCATTGGGAAACAAACTTAGACTTGTAAATGTTTTCTCTTACCAGTACTTCAATCCAGACATTCAGAGATGCTTTTTGCTCTGCAAGCAAATAGCACCAAGCTATTTAGAGAAATCCTGCTGAAGTTAGCAGCAGACAGGGTGGTAACCATCAGATAAAACCTTCTCTGAAAGACCACTGTTTCATATTGACATGGGATTTTATTCTTTGTAACAGTAAGTATACTCCTTCCTGACTAAATATAACCTCACAAACAAGCTGCTCTTTTGGATAGAGGGTTGTGGTACTGCTGAGTGAGCCTAAGTGTGGACTGCTACAGGAAGGAATGATGCCTCCCCATCACTCCCTTCCTCTGCACAAAGGATGATGGTTAGTTTTGCACATTCTCATAGATGGAGTCCAGCAGAAAATTATTTACTTCTTTAGTTAGGAGAAATCTTTGCCCATTTAGCTCCCTGATCCAGCACCGTAGAGCCCACTGAGACCTGTGCTGGCCAAGGGGAGCAGCAGCTACCTGTCAGATTGACTTTGCCACAGATAAAACTGATGAAACCATGTCTTTCACACAGGTATATAACACCTCTTCCCTGTAATTTCATGCAACATGTACTATAGACAGACCCAATCACAAAATCAAAGCTTCTCTTTAGGCATTCACACACCAAAATCTATGTGAAAGCTGGATGCTAACAAAGAGAAATGGAAGAAAAGGTTTCCTAGAGAACTCTTTGAGGGCTACAAAATCAGAGGAAGGTTTCTGTGGCTGAGTTCCAGCCCAGGGACACTCAGTCTGACAAAGAAACCTTTCAAACATTAGCTGTTTGGGACTTGATCAGAACAGAATTAGAAAAATAAAGTTTGAAATAATGAACATGGAGGGTCCTTTTGTCAATTGCTCCAAATTTTGCCCTTCTCCCGCTGGGTCCGCAGTATGGGCCTGGAATACTTTTGTTATGTCCAGAAATGACACTGCACAGCAAAGGCACACAAAGCAAGATAAGAACTCCTCTGTCTCCCAAAACAAAAGTAAGAGCAGCAATGAATGACAAGACAAGAAGAATGAAAAAAGAAAGTATTCTTTTGTCTGTGGATAACGTTCAGGTTCTTCAGAAACACACACCAGAGGGAGTTCTCGTGAAGACTGATACCATGATATTGTTCTACGGCAAAATACCATTTAACTTCAGATATTTCTCCTTGTTGTAAATCTACCATAAAACATGCAAAGCGTAAGTTGGTAAGGCAAACGATTAACTCAGTAATTTGTCCCTTAATCCTGTATGCTTGATTTCATGATCACCTTAAATGACAGAAGCTGGGATTCGCATCAGTCCATGATGTGAATTTCTTCCTTCCACACCCCATTCAAGGAACCTACCCACAAGTTCAGTATCTCTTTTACCAGCAGTTAAAGTCTCCCTGGCTAAGTCAATCAGCCTGCAAAGCACCTACCCAGCCTACAGGTTCTAACAGGACTGAGACTTAATTTGACAGGGCTCTGATCAACTATGGAAAAACACTGGGATCTCTCCAATTACTGTGTTAACTTCAGCTTCTCTTTTACAACACTTAATCGCTGACTTGACAGTGCATTTGATTGTGTCTGTGTTGTTCCTTCTGACATAAGGACTATGACTTCTTCTCAAATGTCTACTGAGATTAAACAGTGCTGTTGTCAAAACCCAAAGTAGAAGATAAAGTTTGGTGTAACTGGACTATTATTTTCAAGGTGAGCTAAAGTCGGCATACACTTTATCAAATCATTATGGAGGAGATGCGTTAAGGAAATGGATAACGTTGTTTAGTCATCTTTGCTAAGAGCTCCACTTTCTATGGACGAAACGTGCTATTTAATGATCAACTATTATTATTTTTATATCCTGCTTTATGACACCATGTCTTGCTTTAAGGCAACTATTTACTACTGTGAGCACTTAGTAAAAAGAATTACCATTCTTTGCTGTCTTTTATCAAAGAAATGAAAGGAAATAAGGTTACAATTTTGAAGAGAACACTTTTAGCGGAAGTGATTTATGATCACTGCCAGCAATGGTCCTGTTCCTTTCTTATGAAGATGCTGAATTCCTGTGATACAGAAACAGATAAGTAATTATCTGAAAGATAAACTAATCAGGGACCAAAATCATTGGAAAAGCACAGTTCAACAAAATAGTACACAGCTGCTCTTCCCACTTAAATCACTGAAGATATCTGACTATTTATCATTCATTGACAACTTTTTTTGCGGTGCAATTTGGTATCTCATGTTTGTGAGTACTAAAACTGGTGCAAATAAGGAAGAAATTGCTGTCAGGAAATCTGTGCACCTTTCAGAATAAAAACAAAACATTCTTTCATTTACTCTAAGGGACACACAACATAACACAGAATTTTTCCTGTAGAGTCTGTGATCAAGAGGTTTTTCAGATTTGTGACAAAATAAGGGCAGAGGAAAGTTGAGCCCATCCAAGTCACTCGGCAATTCATTTTCAGATTTGATCTCTTTTTGCATTTTAATGACTGGTGAAATGTAGCTGAAGTCCCTAGAGAAAGGACATGAGCTGAAGCTTCATTGGCAGAAGGCCTTTAGCGGAATACTGGCTTAGGACTTCTTTCTATCAAGTCTTAATTGCTTAGGACAGAGAACTTTCTCCCCCACCCCCAAAGCAAAATGTGTTTCCCCAAGTGCTCCAAGAACAGTCACTAAAAAAGAAATCAACATGTAAAACTGTAACATTTCTAACACTCCTACATGACCAAAAGGATGCAATTTTAGAACTGTGATTTGGAACCTACAAACATTTTAAACATTTGTCTTGTGGTTTATTTGTAAACTAATGAGTCTTGATGCTGCTCCCTATGCTCATACTGCAATCTGTTGTTGGCCTTTTTGCAGCTTTAAGATCTACACTTTGGAGAATCACAGGGGGTGTTGGAAAAATAAGCCAACAGAAGCAGCATGATCAAATTTCACTTTTAACTTTTGAGGAACTAAGATTAAGTAGCATGAATTTTTACTGCATGAAAACATCCTCAGAACTGTGGCACTGCAAGATGGATTAAGATCAGCATCTCCTCTTCCTCGAGATATTCCTAGATAAAATAGCTTGAGCTTTTTTCTTTTTCCCAAATGGCAGATTGCCAGTAGCTAATTTAATGTAACAATGGAAATAATAATTCTCACCAATTCAAGAATTTGTAGCACTGTATCTACAAGAAAGCTGGAGAGGGACTTTTAGAAGGGCTTGTAGTGACAGGACAAGGGGGAATGGCTTTAAAAACGACAGAGGGGAGATCCAGATTAGATATTAGGAAAAAATTCTTCCCTGTGAGGGTGCTGAGGTGCTGGCACAGGGTGCCCAGAGAAGCTGTGGCTGCCCCATCCCTGGCAGTGTTCAAGGCCAGGTTGGACACAGGGGCTTGGAGCAACCTGCTCTAGTGGAAGATGTCCCTGCCTGTGGCAGGGGGTTGGAACTGGATGAGCTTTAAGGTCTGTTCTAACCGAAACCAGTCTGTGATTCTCTGGCAAATGTATGTAAGTGTATTGCTGATTATTTTGACCTACTGAAGGCAAAAACCAACAAGGCTCTTATACACAAGCATAACCTGGGAAGCTTAAGCATGTGCTGCGGTATTGGAGACTAGATGCACAAGTGTATTGGTATCACAAACTTCAAAGGGTTACATGACGGAGGCCAATGGAGGAGCTTCTTCATAGAATCTTGTACACCGTATTTACTTTTGCTTTCGGAATGGAGATGTTGCAGCATTGTATGCAAACTTGTAACATAAAACTTGTAGTGTCTCTAAGAACTTCATTTCACATATGACCTTTTACAGTAATTGGATCTGAATTATAATCAGTCACCTGAGTCCTGAAATAGATAAAATAGTTTTTTAATGTTAAAAAGTTTTAGCCCTTCGTTGATTATCTATCAGTGCTTACAGTCCTGTGAAAATAAGATAAATGAGAAATTTGGTCTCTAATTAGACTTCACTAGATTTACAGCTTTTAATTTATACGCCAATGCAACTCAGGCCGGCACTAACACAGATAGAGATGGAGCCACAGTTTTCAATTGATTTAACAATTTAATTGCAGCATTAACATCCATTAACATTTAACTAACCTTTTAAACTAACCTCAGGCACAACCTTAAAGACTAAATGAAGTAAAATTGCATATAAAAAGGTACTAACATACAGCTGTAAGAAGCCAGAGTGAATCTTCAGGGAGATTTAGCATTGCTTCCCCACATCAGCAGGAGGGAGTCTGTTTTCCTTCTTGCAAAATTCAATAGGAAAGCATGCTCTAATTTATAGGAAAAGGAAATAGACACACTTGATGGTTATTAACTCTCATTTATATCTTCTTGTCTATACGTGATGTCTAAAAGACACAATATCCCTGACGCTGGTCATGCACTAAAGTACAATTTTATTATGCAGAGAAACAATATTCCTGGATTATCTGTGATAAAATGTGATGTAAGGGAATATAAAATAAGCCACTGAAGTTTGATATGAAAGACAAACACCATATTTTAGAAACAATGGGCAAATAGGGCTCCTGTTTATGTGGGCATAAATCTAAAGCAACTACACTGAAGCTGTTGGAATTACTTCAGGTTTACCCCTGTGGTACCACGAGAGAAAGTCATAGAAAACAGGCGCAGCAAGTGCCTGATTTATACCTGTGTTGAGCACCCCAAAACTCTACTTGAAAGCAACAGTAGCCGCAGGTGTTTGGGGCTTCAGCAGGGAAGTCCTCAGAGCCAGACCCGCTGTTGTGAATCTTTGTTCCTCCAGTCCTACTGCAGTTGAGGTCTGCTGAGGGGCTCACTCCAACAGTGGGAGAGCACCATGCACAGCAGCTGTAAATCTGCTGTTCAGCATTTACTGTTACATTACCAGCCATAGAGTACTGGTAGGGCTGGGTTAAGATTTAAAGGTCTTTTATTTCTGACATGGATGACAAAGAGGAGTTTTGGGTACTGTTTAAAATGTCATCTATGTATTCTCAACCTATATGGTGTCAGATCTGACATAATTCTCAGCAGCGACTGTGTAATCCACAGATACTGTAAATTCATAATGTATGGAGTTTGGTATCACAGTACAACGTTTGATATTACCTATTATTATCTCTTATCTAACTCATACTCTTTTGGACTGAAGCATTGCTTGCACAAATGATTTCAGTGCATTCCTTAGGTGACCTGTGTAACCGTTTATCACAGTTCTCACAGTCAAGCTCTCAGCTAAGTGCGCGTGTGCTGTTACTATTTCTCTGTATTCAAATAGTATTTAGTATTAGCCAAGTAATATCAAAACATTAAGATGGTAACTTGGAAAGTATCACAACCTTCTGTCTTTTGATTGCACTGACGAGCATCACACACAGCTCATGGTATGTCCTGACCGCCACGCACGCTGCACCAACATGCATCACTGTTATACACAGTGTAATATTAATGGCCCAAGGATTAAGAGTCTCCCAGCAGCACACTGTTACGTTATAATGATTCCACTCGAATTATTACTTATTGCAATCAGTGCTCTCCACTACTGTCTGACTTCATACATCATAAATGTATGAGGTCAACAGTCTGGATACTAAAAGCTTTACAATCCTGTGCATTGATACAATGGAGCGTGCCCCTCAGATGGGTTTTTCAGGCCCCTTTGAACTCCCATTGCCACACCTGAGGAATACACTGTCTGTAATGCAAAGCCCCTGAAGCACTTGTTTCCAGCTCCTCCTCAAACTCTGGCAAATGTGGATAACAAAAAGCTGGTATTTGTGGTGACATTTGATATTTCACATTTGATTAATGCACGGTTATGGCTATTACTGTATTCCATAGCAACTTCAATAAGTTTGCTGACTTTATGGTGTATTTCTAATAAACTCTCTGGATTTTAACTCCTTACAAGTTACATTAACTCCAACACAAACATACGTGGTGGCACCATTCTTTTTTGCTCCGTAAATGTTAATGGCATGAGAAGAGACTCACAGGAAAGTTCAAACACATTTTTAAACATAAGCATCCACAATGCTACAAGTACATTCGAGAAACCCCAAATCACCACAGGAAGCACTGCTCTAGCTACCAAATATTTTTCTGAGGTTAGGAAGAGCTAAAGGTTAATTTGCTGTGTATCTCTGTGAATAGTTGCTAAACTTAACCACACACACCATCTCCGGTTTCTTATTTTCCTGAAAAAGCAACCTTTTCAACTAGAGCATGTGGATCCATTGATCAGTGTTCTTAAGCCCCCAGACATCAATACAACTTTTCTTAAGCTGCAGTTTTGTCTCTATACATCCATAGGAGGTTAAATTTCCAGGATATGCAGATAATTCTAACTAATAAGACATTCATCTTTTGATCAATATTTTTTCTTTTAAACTCAGGGTTATGCTCATTATACTTATGGTATAATTCCAAAATCAGAACTTCACAGTTTATAAACTAACAGGCTTGAACTTCATACTATCTCCATAAGGGTATAAGCACTCATGTGACATGACAGTCGCACTTCTAACTCCTAAGGGATAATGAATGCCAAAAAAATAGTATGTTGTTTGTGTTTATTATAAAATGTGAACATCTGGCTTTCCTTGGTCTCCTGTCACCTGCTCTGCCCACCTGCCTCCTGGTCCTTAGACTCACTACTCTAGTACTGCAGCTTCTGCCATCAAAAATAGGACTTCCATCTCTTTCTGCCTCTGCCTCTCCACATCCCAATTTTGCCTGGAGACTCCAGCCATGCATATTGTGTCTCCTCCTGTTTTGAGGCCTTATTTAACAATGTGATTACATTATTTTAAAAATAAGATGTTTGAGTCCATCGTTTGCACAATGCTGCTATATAAAGCAAAGGAAGTTTTGCTTTAAAGTTTCAGAAATATGATATGTCACTGAAATCCAAGCACCAAAAGACCATCTAAGATGAACATTAGTGAAGGAACATCAGTGAAATTAGACATTTTATTTGACTATACAGCAGATCAGCATACAAAAAAGCCCCATCACACCAATATAAAGATTTGTAAGGCAATAAACATCGTGCATGTGCTAACAGGAAGATCAATATGAACTTACAGCTTTTAAAAGTGAAAGTAACCTACAAGAACAAGCTGATTTTTCAGATTTCCTTCTTTTAAAAAAAAATCATTATATATTATTTACTTCAAATCCTCCCCTACATTGAAACCATTTTAATATCCTTTCAATATCCTGCTATGCAGGGTCTCTTTGATGGAAAGCTGCTATGTGCCTCCCATTTTGTCTGTAGCTGGTTCAAGGGATGTAATCAAAGGATGCAATCAAGGGATGAGGTCAGAACCAGCCTGTGTTCTGCAAACTGGAAATTATCAGCTGATATAATAACATTCATCTTAAGCACAACCCTCAGGCTCCCTTGCAGGTCCTAGGAGACTGCACTCAGAGTAGGAAATGCAGAAAGGGTCTGCAGCCTTCTTTTCAGCCATAGGGGTAACGCAGCCTGTAGTGTGATTCAGTTGCCAACCCACAGTCATCTAATGATTATCTTAAGACACTCTTGGTTTCACACCTGGCCTTCACATGTGACCAGGAGCGTGTGAAACTCCCAAGGGTCTTGAGTATCCAATGGCACTTCTACAAGTTCCCTTTTGTTAGATAACTGGATTGAATGCTGAAGACCAAACATGAGTTCTTCTGGCTCATCAGGATTTTACCACAGAATCATAACAGCTTATGATAAATGAGGTGGGGACAGCAAGCAAGTCTTTAATCATCCTCCTGATTTTGCAAAGCACCAACACTTGGAAATGAGATGTGTGATACCAGGATAAAACCATGTGTAAGAGTGGCAAGATGCGCCCTCCATGTATACATGAGCATATACATATTTACATATACTGCAAACTGGCAGCCAACTAACAAAATACGAGGGAATGAGTCACTGAATCAGACAGATGACATCAGAGATGGAGAGGTCTATTATCTCATACATCCACTCTTCTGAATAGCCTCTGCATGACTTTATTTAATTCTTTGTTCTCTTTGCCATTAAATATCCCTGCTGATTAGGTTTGCACAATCTATCTCAATTAGATTTACCTCACTTTCCTAGTCAATTCAATGCTTAGTCTAGGTTTATATAAATGAATTCTGGCCACGCAGCAATTGCTTTTGGAATTAACTAAATATAATTATACTGTAATTTTGAGACTGTAATAACAATGTAGTTACATGTAATCATTGTATCAAGCTATGAGTAACTGCATAAAGGTATGTTCTTTTTGATTAACATATTAACACTATATTTTTAATCATAAACTGTGTGGACTGTATTTGGAAATTAGCTACAAATCTCCCATGCCTCAAAGTAACATCTCAAACTTAATCCACACATTACCAGCAATGCAGGATGCTCTACAGGCAAAGACACCATGCTCAAATTTTCCAGTAGTTTCCATGGTGTCACACTAGAGATTCCACCCAGAAGTGGTTTTCTTCACCTTTAGCAGCAGTGCATACTACAGGAGCCAGACAATATGTTCGTAAGGATTACAGAGGTATAATTCAGGGGCAAGAGCATAATTCAAGCTCAATGCTGTGTGGCCAAAAAAAGCTTGGGTCAGCCTGTGAAGAAGACGGGTAGAGCAAAGTGGCTCCGCACAAGTCTGGCTTCCATTGTCTGTGTTCTGCAGGTAGTTGGAGACCTGGGCTGCTTCTGACAGCCACATGGTAGACTCCAGAAAGGGAGTCTCGTTCTGTGTTCATGCTGTGCTTAACGTAACAGAACTCACACCTTAGCTGGAGAATTTCAGTAATACCGAAATACAAACAATTAATAACAATCATCAGAAACTGCCCAACTTTCGGCTGGAGATATGTGCTCCAACATGTTTTAGTGAGCTACATCATTTCCCACATTTTCATTTTCTAGACACACACACACAGAAAGGAGAAAGACTGAATTTGACAGGCAATGTGAAGGTAATTAGCTGCATGGCTCAACCTGGTGTTTTGAAAAAGTTTCCAGAAAGAATCCCATTTTTCCTAGAAAAGATGTGCAAAAATGACTTGTCTGCAAATCCAATTAAAGTTAATAAATAATTCAGCTCAGGTAGCTCCATATTCAAATTGAAAGCCAGCATCCAATTTGAGGGGGGAAATAAGCATTAAAAAATCATCTTGAACACACTGTATTACATTGATACTTTGCAGCACAAGCTGGACTTTAAATAAAACGCATTATTTTTATTCAGATGACAAATTGGTCTAAACTCTAGTATTTAATAAATAATATTATAAAACATTAATAGGAATAAAAATATTTAAATATTTATAACAATGAAGACCACAGATTCAGGGCAGAGATCTAAGAACTGAAGGCAGATACAGCTCAGGTTAGTTATATCACAACAACAGGCCCCAATCCTGCAGTGAGTATGTTGACTGTCACATCTATTTGCATTGCATGAGGGACCTTCTTCAGGAAGGTGACGGGCCTCGCACAGTTTTTGGGGATCTCTTTTCCTTTAAAGATTTCCTAAACCCAAGCACGTGACAAGACTAAAAGAAATGCTGAAGCAAGGAAGCAGGAATTAAATACAAGTTGCATCAATCATCATGGGAGATCCTAAGCCAGATATGAACCCTCCTTCCTAATCCCCTGTGGAGACTGAGTTGTGACATTTCTTGTGTGGGGCTATGGAACAAGCCTGAGTGGGTGGAAATGAATCATGGAATTGTTTAGGTTGGAAAAGACCATCAAGTCCAACCATTAACCCAGCACTGCCAAGTCCACCACTAAACCATGGCCCTAAGCACCACATCTATATATGTCTTTAAATAGCTCCAGGGGTGATAACTCCACTTCTTGCCGGAGCAGTCTGTCCCAATGCTTGGCAACTCTGTCCATGAAGAAATTTCTCCTCATATCCAATCTAAATCTCCCCTGGCACAACTTGAGGCCACAACTTGAAGGGTAAAAGCAGATCTTGCTAGGAAGTTAGAAAAGTTAGTAGGGCATCGACTTATCCCAGATATATGTTATAATTGGGCTTATGACAGAAGATGTGAAGGAATTAACTTGATGCTCAGTTTGACAGTGCACTTCTGGAGTGGCATCTACAGATTGACTAAAGGTAAGCTCATGAACCTAATTGTATGTATGAGCAATTGTGGCTATTACTACCCACACAAAGAGAGCATTCAACTCCATCCATCTTATTCCACAATTCAGACCCAAAAGCATTATGATTCTTCAATTACTGTAAGAGCTTTCTTTACTGTGTGTTTTCAGTCCAGGTGAGCTCGCCTAATGAGCAAGTAGCTTCCAACACTGAAAGAAGGCAGAGGTACAAGCAATAGCACATAGCAAACTCCTTGAGTTTTGGGGCAGTTTTGGGGAGCTTTTTACTGTGTGTGTTCTTAAGTAGATGCAGATCTGCATGCCTCAGCCTCAAGGCAGAGGAGGATCCTACTAGTATTTGATGATCTCGGGGAGGAAAAGGGACTCAATTAAAAAAATTCTAAGTGCAACTAACAAAAATCTCTGCTATAATATGGGATCTCATCAGCTGGAATGAGAACAAAGTCAGCATTCTCGCTGTAAACCATCAAACAAAGTATAACAAGGTGCAAAGTAATTCTTTTCTATTCAGCCAGTTAGATTTTTCTGGTGAAGGTGAGGATGTGCTAATGCCATGATACCAGTTCCTACTGAGTCCTTATCCAGATTTTGTTGTGCAAATTTGAACACTGATGTTCAAGAAAGAGTATTTGAGGTTGAAGAGAAGGACCTACTAATAGGAAGATCACAGGAAAAAAGAGCCCATCTTGCAAGAGATGACTAAACAAGCTTGGTCAGTTGAGCCTTGCAAAATGAAAGAGAGATGATTGCTGGGTGACAAACACAAAATGGGACTGGGGCAGGTAAATAAAGAACAAATTAAAACCATAGATAATACTGGCTAAGAAAAAATAGTGTCAATGGGCAACATATCTAAGGCTAGGAATGAGAAAGGGGTTTCTAACAATCAAAACAGTGCTAAGTGTAGCAGACTTCTTTTAAGATGGAGCTTGATCATTTGATGAAAGGAATTCTATGATGTGGTAGCCTGCAATGACAGAGGACTGGACTCAGTGACCCAGGCAATTCCTTCCAGTATGATGTTCCTGTGTTAGCTGCAGCTCTCCAGCTCCTGGCAAGCTGCTAATGAGGCCCCAAGTGCTTCAAATCTGCTAGAGATAGTAAGGATTCATGACAATGTGACTGTGGTGGAAACAGTGAGCACACACCCCCTGTGTGAGCTGGCACTTACCATGGTTCACTACCCATTCTCCATGAGAGCTGAGCTGCTGTGCACTTTCTGATGGAATGTCTAATAGACATGGTTCAAAACCAAGGGATGTAGATAAAATGAACAAGATGCAATGCACGGAAGTGAGATTTACTTTATTTCATTATCACACTCATGTTTTCATATTACTTTTAAGTTTGTTTTAGGGTTTGGTTTAAGGAAGCGTGTAAACGTTTAGTAAAACAAAGAAAGAACAATGCCATTATAACAATGTGTTCTACATTTCTAGTCACTGCTTCAAATTTCTCTGCAGAAGCAAAATATGAAAATCTCTCCAAGAAAATCCTGAAATTCGTGATGAACCAGAATGTGTGGTGTTTTGTGTGTAGAAATATACTCAGCCACACCAGTATCCCTTCGCTGTTGGGATCCATACAGGATTTTTTTCTGGGTGGTGATTTATATTATCCTATCAATGCATTAGGGGGGATTTAAATTCTTAACACCCACCATCACACCAAAGGCAGAATAGACTACTTAATATGAATAACAAGCACCAGAAGAAAAACACTCCACCCCATGTTTCTTCTGCAACTTTAAATTGGACACAAAGAGGAGGGGGGCGAGAGGAGGGAGCAGAATAACAGTGAATTAATAATGGAGAAACCTGATTAGAATATAATTTGTCCTCATTAGTACAGCATTCCTGACATAAGGCTGCTCCTTGAATCCTGTTTACTTTGAAACTCCAAAGAAAGAAAACCTATATAGTTGTTAACACTCGGCTTTTCAAGGATAGCTCCGTAATGAGGGTGGAGTGTATATGAGCCGGCTGGTTCTTTACCATCAGAGAACACTGGAAACACATCTGTGCAGTGAAGCATTATTGGGCCTTTCAAACAACCTCTGCGGCCGCTGCCTATAAATCTCTTCCCCTGTCATGTTTAACTAAAACCCAATACCCATTCAACATGAAATCCATCAATGTTATACAGAAAACAATGACAAAGCACTCTCCTTTGTGTCAGGAAAAACAAATAATTCTGCAGGAAAAAGAGGGAAACCTTTTTTGGCAAGCTTCTGCAAGGGTACAGAGATAGCAAGTGGCAGCTTTCTTTTAAAGCAACATATATTCAGCTACAAAAAACAATTTTAAGACCAAATCTATACTGGGCATTAGAATGCCTGTTCAAGATTATATATATGCATCAGAAGAATCCGTGTGTTGACACATTTTATCTGGAGTATGTTTGCCACGAGGACAAATTCAGCTTATGCCATCCAGCTGCATGATTCTGTCAATGTTAAATTGGGTTTGTATTTTCAAAGTAAAATATGTATCAATTACTCTTTCTTCTGCTGCGACAAACCCCATGGAAATGCACGTATATATACATATACACACATGAGTTCAGTGGGTGGATTTAGCCTTTTCCTATTCTCCTAACTTAAATTCAATGGGGGACACCTATGGCGGCAAAACAGGAGTGAAGACAATTGCCAGAGAGCAAAGACACCTTCCATGAGGATTCACTAGCAAGTGATCCTGAAAGCCAGAGATGCTGAGAAACCAGTGTTGACTGGAAAAGCTGGAGTTATCTCTAGGTAGATGGGCTAACAGCAGCTGGACATGAGTGAAAAAAAGTAAACCAGACGCCAAGGGCAGAATCTATCCCAAACCCTCAGACTTCATGAGAAAATCAAACTGGCAGAAATATCATTGTAATGTAATATAACCAGTGCCACAAACAAGGAGGATTTGCTTGATAACTGTTTACCAGACAGGTTTCATCTAAAAGGCATGAGCCTAAGAACAAAACTGACCCCTTGACAGCGTGTCTTGTACATGGAGATAGATACGCGCATTGCACTGAACCTCTTCAACTCAACTATAGGTGTAACACTTAATACTGCCTCTGTCTTTTAAGCATCCCATTACTGTAAAGACATTAGCCACTGAACTTAATTAACAAAATCAATCATAATTAATTCTTTCAATGTTCACAGAGTCATCACAGACATTTCCTTTAGAGTCTTACTGTAATTTGCCATTAATGGAGAGCCAAAATAGTCAAATGATTTAGACTATATATAGAATAATGTACACCCACTGTACATAATAAGATGGCATTTTCATTGAGGAGGTGACAGAAGCATCATAAAGCAAGAAGTGTGGAGCTTGGGTAGTTTATCACTGTCATAAAAGCTCCACGAGTGCTTCATCTGCTCAGTTGCAGGGTATTTTACTCTTCACACTCATTAGACTCAAACCACTTGGTACTTATGAACAAGGAACTTTCTGTATGTGACTTGGGCCTTCATTTTAAGTGTCACATGTAATGCATGTGGTGGAGAAACTGGTTTATCTTTATTATAATAGAGGATTTTCCAAAGACATTCCTTCTGTGGACAGACACAAAGCTGTGTACCTTTAAAAACAGGCGTCACTGAGGTCATCTTTTCTTGACCATTCACTACTTCTGCATGCTTTAAGTACAGATTTTCCCCTTTTCCCAACAATCACACTTACTGATGGCACACTTTACAGTGAAAGTTTAGTCCCAACCTTAACTAAAACAAAGCCAAATTGAAACTCAGACCATCCACACTTCTCCACAGTATTTTCTTACACCCAGATGATAGACCCTGCAATTATAGACTCATCTTCAAATGGCGAAAGGTTAACTTTTGGCTGAAAATGCCAGTTTTCCCTGCAGGAGAACCCGCAAGGCCTGGCACCAAGAAGCTGAGCTCCAAGCCTTTCATCTAATCTGCTGCTTGTTTTGATAGCAGAAATAATTTCATTTTTTGAAAGCCATCCCTGATCAACTGGGCTTGCATTATGCCCTGACAACTCTTCTGAAGAAAATCCCATGAGCTCTTTCTGCTGCTTGTCACATTTCATAATTCTCCCTCGATACGATGATCTTGGTTCTATTTTAGTCAGCCCAGAGTAACAGTTCAGACTGGGGGACACTTCAACTGGTGTTACAGACATCAGAATCTAGCCTGTGAGAGCTACAAGATGCTACTTAAGTGTATGAAACAGAAAGTGTAATTTGAGTGCACAGTTATTTACCTGATGAGGCAGAGAAGATACATTTTTAAGCATATAGGTGTGTGGATACACACATACACATGCTATTATTTTAACAGGTATACTCAGGAGTCAAGCTAACATGCTTAAAAGCTTGATTCTTCATTTTACCTGCACAGCAATCATTTCCTTTTCACTTTTTGCCACATTAGTGAGAACACAAATTAGCATTCTTGAACTTTAAATGAGCCATATTATGACACTATAGGTTTCAAGGTTTAAAAAAATGCCTATTTATCCATGTGTCAAATAACCTATCGGGACAATTCTTCTTACCTACTCTTCTGAATGCAAGAAACAACACATAAGATATCTCTTTCTGGTCTTCCTCCATCAATCAATATAATCCTATAAGAGTTCAAACTTAACACTAGTTACATAAGTGAGCTACTGAATTAGATAAACTCAATCATCACTGGTGATGAAATGATTATTTCATTACTGTCAGCTGTGCTTCCAATAGCAGCGAGAGGAAACCCAAGCCCATCGCCAGTCAATGGTAATTCATTAATCAATTAAACAGCACTGCTTGGCTAAGCGTAATCTGCACAATAAAAATTGAATTAAATGCTTAAGTAAAAGGGGTGCCTTCTGTAACATTGAAGGTTGCGGCATACAGCAAGGGACTGAATACGCAAAGCTTAATGTTCTACTTTCCAACTTTAGTAGAAAGAAAAACAAAAGGCTGATAGAGGTGAGAAGGATGGGACCGACACGGCTCACACAGCAGAAACTGTAGGCCAGTGTGATTTTTCAGCTTCAATTCAAGCAAAGTTCAGTATCAGATGATGGTAGTCAAGGCCATCCCAAATACCCGGCTTGCAGTGATTTTAACAGAATTCCCTGTTTCTCGAGAGAAAAGATTCTTCAGAACCAAATTATTCTTCAGTTTCACTATAAACAGGTAGGATTCCCATCTACATCACAGACTGAATGATGGCACTCGCAGTGCATCAGTCTTTGCTCTCAGTCCCACAACGCTGGGGGACTTGCACTTACAAACTCACTTCCTTCTCAGTAACCTGCTTGTGCAATTACCCTCATAGGGTCTTCTGCACCCATCTTTGGATCTCACTTGGCTCAGAGAGACTATAAATTTATTACTCTCATGTCCTGAAGGCATGAAGTGGAAGGATGACATCCGCACTTCTGCTAATTTGATTTCTTAATTACAGAACAAATGCACATTATTCCACTTGAAATCAAGAGTCCCTTCAGCTAGGCACTATTAGAAACTTCTAACTGTCAAACAGAACAGACAGAACAGAGCTTGAGAAGACTCGTGTGACTGGCACAGATTTTCATGGTGGATCTGTGCTCAAGAAGGCCTAGACCTGCATCCCTATTTTAGGGTTCTCACCAAGAGCAAGCCCGTGCCTCACCCAAAGCTTCACTCCTTGTCCACTAGAACATGAACATTCATATTTCTAAAGGGATTCCACATAGGCATAAACTTAAGTACTCCAAGACTACAAACACAGACCTAGAGATCCCACAGGATGAGCCACAGTAATAAATGCAGTACCTTCCATCACTGCTGTTCATCTCCCATGAGAAATGCCCATTTCCCATCTATTTTCATACCATTAGTACCTACCAGAAAATTACTGTGTGCAATCAAAATATATCTGCTTACTGTATAAACCTTTGAATCTGGTTGCTTTTAAACATTTCAGGTGAAAGGTTTTGTGTACAGTGTCAAGTTATAACTACATTTAAAAGGAGCTTTTCTCAGAGTGCTGAAGTGTAATCAAGCTGTCACAGAAGAACCCTGGGACTCAAACTCCACCTCTGTGCTCAGCTCTGTCACACTTGTTCTGTGGTCTTTGGCAGTTGCTGCCTTTCTTTGCCTACATTTCCTCACTACTACAAGTGCAAAGCTCTCACAGCCAAGTGGTACTGGGAAGGCAATTTTGCATACAAACCTTTGGTAGGTCAAACTGTTGACTTTCAGCCATTCTACTACCCTAAACTGAGTTTCACCTTCTCAGACTAAATTATCTTCTCTTTGAAGTTGGTCCATTAGGTGTGTGATCACCACAGAGTGACTTTAGATTTAAGGCAGCACAAAAGAGAGCAGAGCCATGTCTAGTCGGATCCTCACAAGATACTATCTTTACAGTCCTTTTCTAATGTTCATCCTCACTGGTTGCTGTTGATCTTTCACTTTGTCTTGCTTATCTAAAACCAATACCTATTCAAACTCCAATCAATCAATGCTACATACAGAATGATGGAGACATCCAATCCTCTTGTTTAACAACTTGTTCAACATCTATTACTTCCAGAGGCCTTTCAGCACCCACACCTCCTTACTTCATGGTTACCAGCCTTTTGAATTTGAAAGAAATGAATGAGAATTTACCAGAAAAAGGCAGTAGTAGCCACCAAGTCCTGCATTGTTGAGAGCAGTAGTCATGACAGAAACACCTTTAACACTGTGAGAACCTCAGTTACTTGATTATCACTGCAAGAAAGCCTTGCCTGAGCTACAGTGGGCTGGTCTGAAGTCTGCCAGTCCATAAACTGCATGTAACCATTGCCCTGATTTTATTTTGCACAACAGCTGAATTAACAGGAACTTTAAGAGAGCCCAGAACTTTGTGCTTATGAGAGCTGAAAGGTGAAGCACTGGTACTGCTTTGCTGCAAACTTGATAGAAAACTGATGGCAATACAAAGAAGGAAGAGTTGCAACAGAGCAATACTGCTTGGGACAATCTTCTATTCTCATCTAATAAATACCATACAGCAGAACAGTCTCGACCTAGTGAAAGAAAATGCTATCTAAAGGGCCTGATCTTTTTCATGCATGCAACAGTCCTATCTAAAACAGTGGTTTACAGTCAGGCCAGCATGGATGGATACAACAGGCCAGATCCTACGTTCTGTTTGACTGTTTAAATTCCTACCAAGCTCCACGGGAGTTTAGGTACATGAATGTCTTTTCAGACACAGGCCTAAGTGAACAGCCTAATGAAGAAGACAATTTAGTAATGAGATTCAGGAGTTGCTTCAGATGCCTGAGGCTTGGGTAATTTTGCAAGTAGGTTTTGGATTTTCTTTTTTAAAGCAAATTAGAGAACACTGGCAAAATCTGTACTCACGCTTTCCCCTAAATATGCAGGATTCAACCTGGTATCTCTGTCCATCAGATGTGATTTTTTTTTCATGATCAGAGCCAGGTCTCAAGGTCTTACAAGTAGCATCCCAATTAACACAACAGCCACCGTGGCTTGAACACCTCGTTATTAAAAACCAAACCCAATCCAGTTCCCAAGCGCTGACTGCTTTAAAGTGGCTGCCACCAGCAAAGGAGCTTAGATATGGATACACAATAAAAGCACCTACATTTTCTTTCCTCCGTTTCATGGACACATTAATACTGTGCTGGAGGCTGATGTGGCTAACAAGTTCTGAGCTAGGAACTGAGGTTATTAATGTCACTGTTAAGAATTTCTTTTTCCCCACTATTGAATCTAATCCATCTCATCTCCAAGAGTGTTTTTTATTGAATAATCTACTCACCAAATGAAACGGGCTGTGACTGAAAATGGGGGGAGGCAAGTTGTGTTTTAAAATAAAAAGTGAACACATTTTGTGACCAGATAGCACTTAATTTGCAAATGTGTACTCTAGAACCATATGTTGTCTGATACAGTCAACAGTCCTTGCCAAGCAGCATTTCTATCGCTGATCAAACACTCCTGTTCAATACTAAAAAGATAGGAAATTCTGAACTGTTACACTACTGCATATGCATAAGATGCTTTTCTGTCCCTTCCAAGGTGCCTTAATCGATATAATTATTTTCAGAATTTCCATGTTGTGAAAAAAACATTGTGTAATGATTTAGTCTAAGTTCGGACTTGATCCTCCAAACACTCTCTAGCTGCCAGCACATATAAAACGCTGTGGCAAAGGTGCCCCGCGTCTTTCTTGGGTTGGCTAAATTCCTCACGTGGAGAGTCTGCCCAGTCTGATCCCTGTAACCATGATAAGCAAATGGCTCTAAATGTGATGTTTACACTCAAGCCAAAATGAAGGGGATTTAAACGGAAATGGAAGCAAGATTGGAGACTTTTGCTCATAAAACCTCACTAACAAGTAGGGAGAAGAAAGGGGACAATGGATGTTAACTATTTCATAGGTTTCGAAGCTCTTCACACACTAAAGGAAATTCAGTTGTGCTCTAAAGTGCAATCTTCAGCATGGCTTTTTAGGTGTGACTTTATGACAACGTTAAGTCAAGTAACAGAGGCTTGCGTTTGAGCTGTGGTGAACTGCTGCAGCTACCAGCAGCCTCCGGAGAGCAGAGCGCTCTGTGCTCCACACAGCGCAGCTACAAACGCCGTTTATTTATCTCTGCTTCCTAAAATTATATTTTCACTCATGGAAATTTTCATAATTAAGCTTGTGACAGCTCCTGCTATGCAGTTCATCAGCAAGGAGGCCATAAACACTGAGGACTCATTACACACAGAACAAACTTAACTCATTAACAGTACTTGGAGTGAGCAATCTCAGACCATTACTTTTAATGGGATTAGCCTTTCTTGTGTACAAAAGGCAGCACAGCTCAGTCTACTTAAAATCATTTCCGTATTCTAACGACATGGGCTACATTCATGCTCACAGGGAAGTGTTCATTCTGGCTCTGCTCTTCATTGTCAGTGGCACTGAGCACTTACCAGAAACAGGAACAATAACTGAGTTATTCTTAGTTTACTTTTGTCACTCTGGTCTGTGCATTTTTCTTTTCTCATTTTACAAGGCCCTACCTTTGATCATCAGTGAGGAACAGGATTAGCTTACTAATTCTGTATTACTGTCAGCAAGATGGCATAGACAGTCCTCCACATTAAAGTGAAAAGAGAATCCTTAGAGGATATAAGGATGAAGACTTTCCATGAGCTCCTAAAATCCGGCTAGCTTTATACGTCAACATCAGTATGGTATCACTGAATAAATGCCTCTGCAGGCATGCAGCACGCTCCCAACCTGAGTAATTAGCCACCACTGACACTTGTTAGACCTGCTTACGTGCTGTCAGAGAGAAGTATTAGTGCTAATGAACCAAAAGAATTGCAAGCTATGATAGTGGTTCTCCTAAGGTTAGAAAACCAGAATGCAAATGACTCCTGTATACGTTGCAACATTACAAAATGGCCCACTTGTAACAAACTTGTAAGAATAGGTATTTTTGATGTAGCATTAACTGATAACCCTAGTGCCAAGCTCTTTTATGAGGCAATCTTTCTAAGGTCTGTAATGAAGCATTGCTACTACATGGTGCATATAAACAACTTTGCCCAGTATGTGTTCCTCAGAGTAGACACAGAGAAGTGCTTTTAAAATCTTTCAAAATCAGAAACATCAGGACTCCAGAGCTGTGTTTTTATCCTACCGAGTGCTTGGTCTTGAATAAGAGGTCACTATGTAAATGGGTAACAGGCATTTAAAAATAAAAATCATATACATATATAAGGAGCACCTAAGGAATATCTGAGGGAGCAGGAGTGAAGACAAGGCATACAAACCTAGCAAAGCATAAGGATACTTAGGAGCTAAATGCAGCACAAAGGCATCAGTGGGCTCTCTGTAGTGTCCAGGTGCTTTCCAACTCCCCCGTGTCACATCTCACACCAATCGCTTACAGGAAGAGACTTTCAGTCAACACTTGACATTAATAAATAACATTAGTATTACACACTTAAGCTTCATTGCAAAAGGCCTACTTGCTCTCTACTCTAGTGTATCCAGTTGTGTCTTCTCCTGTGTATGATATACACAGGTTTCTAAACATATACCTGATTATTCTGAATGTAAACTGCAGAGGAGTTAACACTGCATCCTCTGCTCACACAGGTATTGTAGCTGATCACTGTACTGTGCAAGGGCTACCTCAAGGCTCGGCCAGCAGCTCTTTTTTAGGACATACTCTTCCCTTTACCAATGTTAAAAAAGAGCAATTAGACAGCAACTCCCCAACATATTCAGAATGTCATTTCTAGCATGATTACCCTGCAAGGTGAAGAACATCATTAACTCCTAGCTGAATAAAGTTCACTCTGAACCTCAGAGGATAAGGCCCTTTCAGTATGAGATCAGAAAATAGCCACTTAATGACTAAAATAAAAGCAAATGGTAGATTCATTTTGGGGTAAAGTTGGATGAAATAAAGTTTCCTGTTGTCTTCCCATAGCTGGCCTAAGAGCTTTCTCTGTCTCTAATGAGACTAGATTGCAGTACCCCATACAGAGTCAGAGATGGAATCGTTTTTAGAAAGGATTTCCACTCACAAAATGAAAGCCTTAGGAGTTCACTTCAGAGACAAGATACCAATAGAGACATTATTAACATCACTGACATGCACACAAAGGAAGCCTGAGGCTCAGAGCTCTGCCTCTGTGTGGTTAAAAATGTAGGCACTTAGCAGGGAATGAAAATTACACTGGTCCAAGGTCCAGGACTTGCCATATTTAGTCCTGGAGTGGTGCCAAAATAAGCATTGCTAGACTAGATGATCAGTGAGAGAACGAGATTTAAAGCCTGATAGCATCAGGACTGAAAACTAACTCTTGTAAGATACTGGGGATGCAAACAGAACAGAGGATTTCAAAGGAACCGAGAATTTCCTCCTAGAGCTGATACACTAACTCTATAGTTCATACAATTCTTATACTGCTTTGCTGCTTCTTTCCAGTCAGCCATGCAAACATTTATTTAGGGAAAGAAAGGACTCAGGTTTGGGGGTTGTGTTTTGGCTTTTTTAATCTCTCCTGTAAAACTGGCCCATACTTTTTCCTGCCTAAGTATCCCCCCTTATCCAGCGGAAGATGTCCCTGCCCATGGCAGGGGAGGTTGGAACTAGATGATCTGTAAGGCTCCTTCCAACCCAAACTATTCTATGATCTTCTTGGACATGGATATTTTGTGGCTATTCTTTATAGAACCAGCAGTTCTGAAATTAGCTGCATTTATCTTTGAGTTGGGAGTGCCTTTGTTTTGATGATTTGGATAATCCACAGATGCTTGTGGATTATCTTGTAATCTTTTATGGTAAAATACGCTAACTATCTTTGGACAGCCCCATAAGTCCCCTCTGTTACACCTGAAGGTCTGAAATACTTGAGGGGTCAAAGTCAGTCTTTCCTCCTCCTCTTGATCCAGGTTCTTTTTCATGAGGTGAAACAGATTCAACAATAACAAAAAAAGGCTCAGAGTATTTTAGTCCTAGAAAAAGGCCATCCCCATGGCTTCACCTGCTCTCAGGCAGAAAGGGCAGCTAAACCTGAACTTTCTGTATGTCTCAAGTATACAGGAACCACTAACAGCTGGGTCTATCAGATAGAGATATGCTTTTTCTAGTATTTCTTCCTCCTTCCTAAATGTAGGAGGAATCACTACATTTTGAGTGCAAACTGATCTAAAAAATGTGACTTAGGACTGCACAGAGCATGTCTCCCAAAGAGAACCCAGATGGAGAAATGCATATCCTGATGGGATTTTGGTGTGCCGCTGAGTTCCTGCTTACAAAACAGCTCTGGCATCACTACTTTGGCACTGAGGATAGTGACTTTTGAAAACCTAGATCATCTATTACAAGTAAGTAGGGTACTCACCATGTTTTTACGGCTTTGGTTTAATGGCCCAGAGAGTATTTAAAACAAACAAACAAGGCTATTTTACACAGATGTTAGAAGATGCAGGAAACTTGCAAAGGGTTAAAACAGTTAAATAGAAAGATATATGTTTTAACGGAGTTGTGCTTTAAAATTACTTCTAATTTATCCACTTACAAGACATGTATGGAGGTAAAATGATCAGTGGTAATGTGCAACAGAAAGATATATACTTTTTTAATTGTAGCCAAGAGGAATAAACCAGCATGGAATAACTTAATCGTTGCTAATTATAATATCACTGAGGTAATTACAATAGATTTTGATTGTCTCATTTTCACACCAGAGGAGGGCACAATACTGGCTTTTCTCTTAATACATATTTGTTTTTAGAGAAGAGCTGACAATTACACTAATTGTAGTCACAGCATGAAACTTTGGGTTTTAAAGAAAAATTTGTCTCCACGCCACACAGAATAAACGCATCCTTTCTGGTTTGTGAGGTGCAAATTAAAGACATATTAATTGCTTTGTTCACTGTAACAATACGGAGATCTTCTCATGCAAGCACGACTAATCCTGTCAGAGTCACGTCACTAGGAAAGTATGCAACACCCAAAATGAAAATGGCAGAAGGAACCACCACATCTCAGTGGTTAATAGGGATGTCTTTGAATAGAATATTGTCACCTGGAGGGCAGCAACCAGCAGCTGTTCTTCCATCGTGGGACTCGCTCAGATAAAGTAGGAAGAACCAAGACAACTGCGCCAGACCCACAAGTTAACTTCCTGCAAGCTTCTCTGACTTCACCTGGATTCGCTCCAGCACATTCCAAGCTGCATCAGAACTAAGGTTCAGCATCCTTTGCCTGGCAATGTTCAAACTGTACCCGCTCCAGAAGTAGATACAGGAAAGGTGATGTATGCAGTACAAGGCATAGCCCTGACCTGAACACAGGGAGCAGGTACATCCACCTCTGAATGTGCTGTCCCATCCATATGCACCACGAGGAATTTCCAAAGGAAAACAGCCCTCCTAACTCACCCTATCAAAAGTCTGTACTTGGTAAGTAGCATGAACTATTTATCTTTCGTGATGCTCTCATCCCCCTAACAAAGATTAAGGCATAACCTATGGTTTAACCTCACAAAGTTACACTTATCCCTTACAAAGTTCAGTTTATCATACTCTCTTGTTTGTATCAGCAAGGCACCAGGCTTTCCATTACATGTCTTTGAAGCTAAGGACCAAGTAGCAGTGCCCTGAAAACAGGACATGAACCCATTCTATCAACCACTTGGCTCTGCCAAAGCCAGGTTACATACCCTGCCAGCCTGAGGAGCCTGCACAGTAATACTGTTGATGAGCAAGAGGAGAAATGCAGTCCCTGTGTGAAAATGCACTTTACCAGGTCTACGTAACTACAGTGGCATGTCTTAATACATTTGCCTCTCCCGTGGCACTGGGGAAGCAAGCTAGATAGGTAAATTCTCCTAGCTCTAACATACAGGAGGAGGATGTAGAAATGCACTAGGGTACTAATAAAAACAGATTCAGAAAACCTGAACTGGAACATTTTTAACTGACAGCATAATAATTCTGGGTTTGTACTATATAAAATCCTCAGAGGAACACAGTTTGCTACTGTAACACATCGTGTCATTACTGATGTCCCATGGAACCTCACCAGCTTACTTGCCTATGTGGTGTCAAAACATCACACACCTTTCCTGTGGGAAAGCTGGAGAGGGACTTTTTTATAAGGGCTTGTAGAGATAAGACAAGGGGGATGGCTTTAAACTGAGAGCAGATTTAGATTAGACATTAGGAAGAAATTCGTCTACGAGGATGGTGAGACACTGGCACAGGGTGCGCAGAGAAGCTGTGGTTGCCCCATCCCTGGCAGTGTTCAAGGCCAGGTTGGACACAGGGGCTTGGAGCAACCTGCTCTAGTGGGAGGTGTCCCTGCCCGTGGCAGGGGTTGGAACTGAATGAGCTTTAAGGTCCTTTCCAACCCAAACCATTCTAAGCTGCTGTGATTCTAAACTCTTTCCACAATCAGGCCTCAAGGACCTAAAATTTAATGGTGCACGATTTTTTCAGTTTTCACCAAATTCAGACATGGCAAAGAGTCTTAACTTTTAATGTAATAACTCATATGGATTAGCACAAGCAATGAAATGCTAACTCTCTTCAAAACCAAAGCAAAACAAAACCCTTTTATCTTTTAATCGATATATGTAAAATATATATGACCAGAGTCCATGACAAAGACATCCTGTTACACTGCTCCAAATGTGTTCTGCAGTAGTCATTTGCCTTATTGCACAAGACTTTCATACTGAAAATATAAGAAAGAGAGGAGATTTGAACTGCTTGCTACTTTAGGAAACCACTATCTATATCACAGGAATTAATGTTTGACTTTTATACCTGTGTTACACATGCATATTTGCCACCAAAGACAAGCTAAAAGCAGAGAGTAGCTACAGATTTTACATACCAAGTTAATTAGCAATTCTTACCAAACAGAGTGTATCTTTTCTTCTCAGGGTTCAGCTTGGTCTCTATTAGACATATTTACGGGAAAAGTCAATGGATAAGACATTAGAGGCCAACCTCAAAGTCAGAATAAAGCAACCATAGACCTTAGAGAAGTGCTTTATTAGCCAAGAATTGGTTGGTTATTGATCTCGGTCTCTGTCTCTGGTCACAATAGCACTTACCCTAATTTTTCTAGTGTAAATATAAGTAAATTTGAATGGGTGTTGTTGAAAACAATCTGTAAATCTACATTTTGTGGTTTATGTTGTAATTGTAGTTACGGGAAGGTTCAATATCTGGAGCATGGTAAGGAGACAAGGCTGTGGCATGGCAACCTCAGCTCTGCAAATATGTCCTGAAGCACTTTCTCAGAGGTTATTAAAATGACTGGAGCTATCACTCTGCTTAGAAGCAGAGAAACCACATGGGTACTCATAAGAAAGGAACTGAGAAAAAAACACTGTAAAGAGAAATGTTATGCATTTAACTTCAGCTTTTCTTTTCACTGAGGTCAACCAGATAATTAAGCAAAACAGATATGCAGAGTTTCTTTACTTTTCTGCAGACAAACATTAATAAATTACTGCTTGTCTCAGCACTACCACACTTTCTTTGCTATATTGTACCTTTCTGATTTAGTTTCATCTTTAAGATTTATTTTGGGATAATTTTCAATTTACTTCATGGCCCTACCGCACAAGACCTCTCTGCTGTTTGTCCTTTTGGGAACACCTGTCTTGAGCATACTTCTAGAGGGTTAATGAGGGTTAATGGCTACTGTATTTCAGACTGATATTACCAAGCAAATTTCAAGTGGAAATACCAAAAACCCACGATAGTTCTACCTTGTCTCCATTTAGGTTAACACTGAATGGACTGTAATGTTGTACTGCTTTAAAAACCTGCATACATACTGCAATATATGGCTCGAATTTTCACTATTGCTGAGTGTTATTTCCTTGTTACACGGCATCAGTAAGATTTTTATTCACTTCACACATCTTGAGAGAGGCAAAAGACTATTTCTCTGCCTACAGTTTGGCCATATCATAGAAAACAATTAAAAAAGGGGATGAAACTTTAACTTTCTTATTCCACTCCCTACCAGCAGCAAAGGGAAAGCTCTTTCCAGCTCTAGACCTGGCCTGCAACATCCATTCTCCCTGGAGCTATAGGTACGTGCAACCAAATTCATAAGCTGAGACTATCCCTTATTAAAAACAGAAGCTGAAGCCATGAATTACCACTTTGCTGCCCTAGAACCAAACACCACCACTACTTATCTAGTCTGGACAAAATTAAATCCTGTCTGAAACAGACCGAGTTGGAAAGCAGAGCTATCTGTTTAATTGACATACGATATGTCTAAATCAGCTCCGCGGTCTGTTTTCTGTTCCTGCACTACCCTTCCTACACTGACTTGATAATTTCCATCCTACCCATGATTGTTATGTTCCATTGAAACTTTTGTTTAACTGGAGGTTGACTGGCTGCGTAGGAGACAGGGTTTTCCCAGCAGTGAGAAGTGCGACCCAAAAACCTGAATTTACCTCAGGGAAAACAGAACACAGTTTCCCAGAGTCAAATCCAGAACTCATCACCATTGCCTACGCTTTCTCCTGCCAAGCTCATCTGTCTCAAACACAATTGCAAACTCATTAGAAGATTTCTCTTACAGGTGATCTGATATTCCATTGATGAGCAATGGGAAGACCACCCAGACAATGTCACACTAGTGCCAGAGAAGAACCAGAAGCAAGTCTGCTTTACATTCTGAAATACAAAGCAGCCTTTCATCCCTCCCCACCTGCTCCCACATAAACCACCACTAGAAACCACCAACAGCAGCTGAAGCGGCTCAGACTTGCACATGCGCCTACCTCTTATCATTAAAAATATTGGCTTAACTTTATGAAATCTTACAGTAACAGTTTACTTTGGTTTGAGTTGTGGGACATTATCACTGCCTTGGGGTTTTTCATCTGTTTGTTTTCTTGAATGAGCTCTTCATTCCACATCAACAGACTACAGAGTCCTTCAGAGGCTATAAAGTAGGCAAGAAGCAACTTCTGAATAACCTCAGCAGACTGTAAACTGGGTTGCAATGACAGGTTACCACAATCCAGGATCGCTGAGTGCAATTCCAACTTTGTATTATTAAAAAAGAAAAAAACTGGAAAAAAATATTGCAACTGAAAGCGCATTGAACAACCCTCAAGGCTTCTCCAATTAAGCACTGACTGACTTCTGCATCTCCTTGCTATAAATGCTTCAATGGAAAAGTTGGTTTAAGAGAATCCTACCCCACTCTCCCTCCCTCCCTGCTGTTCTTCCTGCTCCCAGTAACTCCTTTCCTCATGCTGAAGGAATCCTTTAAACAATGTCACTAACAAAGCCCAAAACATTTCACATGTCTGGACTATGCATTGGTTTAAAAAGACCTGAACTTACCCAAACAAGAGCAAAAGTGACTTAAACCAGTTTTGCCATCAAAAGATTTGTAATGTGGAACCACACCTTAAGCAAGTTTAGAGCTGAACTAATGAGTGACTGTCCTGGAGCTGAGCTAAAACACTTTGCAACTTCATTCATCATCATTATTATTGTTCCTCTGTATCTTCCAGTGTAGTGAAAAAACGTGGTCTTGAGAAACGTTAACACCAGTGAAACCAACAGGAATGAGGGGGCTTGATAATTCACAAACAGGGCTGTTACTACCCACAATGTGCTACTACACTGCATCACTACTAGATATTGTTGACAAGTCACAAAATAGTATTTCTATTTATTCATGTAATGCAAAGGCAGAACTCTTTCTGTCTGCATCTCTAATGACTGGTAGGAGACTATGGATGAGAATAATCACAAAACCTGAATGGAGATAATAAAACCAATAGTGTTCAAGTGCTGAAACAAAGAGAATCCCCAGTGGGGCAATGATCTTCTGAATGACTCAAGTAGTTCTGCACAAGCCTTTGAATTTCACTTTGACATTTAAATGAAGAAAGGGAGAGAAAAGCACAGGCCAATTTCATTGATTGGTGTAACTCAGGAATCTAACATAAAAGCATTGGGATGACTCACAATACATAGAACATCTGAAACCAAACTCCATTCTCTTCTATTCCCATTTCATTAAAATAACCTCCTATTTTCTTCTGTTATAATATCCTATAAATCATGTGCACTCTGGTTTGAAAAACCCCATGCAGGGGGTTCAAACAGGGCTTGCTTTATTGGATTTCATTTGGGAGGGCAGCTACAGGGGCTTCCAGACTTAAAAAAGAATAAAATAAAAAAAAATCAGTGTTTGCAACTGAGAATTTGCCAAGGCTGGATTTTGAAAGTTCACAAACTCACAGCTTCCTCCTTGAAAAAACCCAAAATTCAGCCAAAACATACCACCAGAAGTGAAGCATTTGCAGGGCACAGAGGAGGTTGTGAAAATGCTTCTCCACGCTGCCAGTGCTGTGTTCAGTGAGCCAAACTCCAGGAACATGGTGCAGAGGAAACGCCTGGGCAATACCAAGTGGCTATACAAGCTCTGTGACTGTGGACTCTGATACGAAACGTTTGCTGCCACTGCCTGCATGCATCTCTCCTCGTGGCACTGCCATGTTTTGTGGATAAACTGTTTCAGTCACACAGACAAACCAGACAACATCGGAGAGATCAACAATCACCTATAAACCAGATCCTAATCCTCCTGTTAAAACACATCCTGTGAGCATCCAGCTCAAATTGTTACCGAGCTTTAAGGTCCCTTCCAACCCAAACCATTCTGTGATTCTGATATTTAGCAAGGAACTTCACCTACAGAGCATGTTCACTGTTTTAATCTATCATGCATATACGTATTTGATTTCCACACACAGTTAAATGCAAGAGCATGATGATCCTCCTGCACTAAGCTCAATGAACTCAACTTTTCTCCAGAAAATTTTACACCTGCCCCTTTCAACACACCATCATACATGTGTGTGAGAGCCTGTGCTTCTACTGGTTTACATGAAAACAGCAGCACTCTAAACGGCACCAACAGCATCTCTGCTCAGAGAAGGGAATGGGCAGAGAAGGAGTCGCCACCGTGCCTCGGTAACTTTGGTTATTTAACAAGTGGCACACAGGACCCGGGACAAACTGGTAGATTGTTGCTAAGCAGATGATCCATTCCAAAGAGAGTGCACTGCATTAACTTCAGGAAGGTCCAGACTATGAAACCATTATAGCAAATACCTTTACTTTGCTTTTTGACTGATAACCTTCATCATTAAAATTAATGCCAGTGTAAAGTCAAAGTTGTACCTATTAATACAACTCTAATTGATACTGTAAGTAGACAAAAATCTCACTGTGAATACAATCAATTCTGCACAGATCCTGTTCTTTACTGACTCTTTGGTTCACTGGGGATAGGACTTTTTAGCATCAGTTTTATTATTTTTCAGCAGTGATGCCACCATACAGGTCTGAGGCCCGAGGGTATTTGGTGATTTCATTTTGACTTCCTGTGACTTTCCCAACATACAAAGCCAATATAGGAGGATGCTGTTAGTACACAGTCCCCTTGGGTAGCTAGTTATGAAACTTGAATTGCTGCACTTAAGCCAGCCTGTCAGCATGCTTGGCCTCCTAGACACCACGGCTCCGGCTCCATCTACAAAACTTTAAGTGCCACTTGCTGAAAGTATGGAAAAAAACCCATATCCTGTCTTTGCATATACAGAACAACACTATTAATGGTGTTCTGTAAGAGCATGTGTAGGCTGGGCTAGGAAAACCAGGAGTATTTGTCAGACGAGAGCTTATTTCTTACACTTGTACAAAAAGCATACCAGATTTTACAGATGGATCAACTGAATTGTAAAATGTGATGTAAAAACTTGTCTGCCACTTAGCTCACCTCAACAAGTTAAATTACACCAAGATTTTTGGTACTTTTCAGCTATTTTGGAGACATTTTTGCCGGCCTGCACATGACTTGTCTTTACTAAAGTGTACCTGTGCGTCTGTAAATACTGCTGCTAATCCTCAGTTGCCAACAGTACAGAGCGGAGAGAAAGGGCGCAGGAATCCTTTCCACACTGTACCTTAAGGCTTCCTGCCATGGCCCAGGCCTCAAGAATACCCTTTGCCTTTGCTGATGCATGCACTGTACTGGGCCTCACCGTAAACAGCAAACCTCAAAGTTATGCTGGTGTCATAAAATAGTGACTGGAACAAAGGATTTCTGCTGGTCCTTTGAATTATGCCCTTAGAGGGCTGAAAGAACTTCGGGTGTGCAGCCTGCTCAAAATGCATCAGTAGCAAATAACAGTCTTTTATTCCCAGTTCTTACCTCCTTAAACAAAGCATCAAAACGCCAGCAAATTACTTTGAACCCTCTTAACAAACAAGGCAAGTTTTCAGACAGGACTTTAGCAGATGCCTCAGCTGAGCCTGTCCCAAAGACACGTGGTCAGGAATCCACAAGAATGGGTCCATCTTGAAATTGTCCAGTTCTTGTTATTACTGAAACTTCAGAAGGCCTAATAATAACAATTGCTGTCATTCCAATGCTGGCTAAATACAGGGCACTCATCACCACAGCATCTAGCTGCCTCTGTTGAAACCTGGATTGTCCTAACGAGACTGAAAATACAGCAGCCTTCCTTATACCGGCCGCAGGGAGAACAAGTTCTTAGAGCTCAACTGATGATTAGATTCACACTTAAGTGTATATACATAGGGAGCCAATTTCAAAGGCGTAGGCCTGCTAATGAGATTGCCCTGCTGCCAGCAGCTGCAAAGCTGTACCCTCAGGAAGCGAGCAGGAGCTTTCCAGAGGAGCACAGGTTACCTGGTGGAATGGAGATGGTGCTAAGGCTCTTAGGAGAAGTGTCAGGGATTCATTAATAGCCACGAGCACTCGAGCACAGCATCTTTAAAAGAAGTGCCTCCAGCAGAAAACAGTCATCCCGTGTTTTGGGCTAACGCTGAAGCAAAAGGAAGTGCTGTCACGTGACTCCACCAAGCTACTATTCTCTCTTCTGCATTTTTGGAGATGTTATATTGAAGAACTGAGCTTATCGGTGCTGCTCAGCCTGTGAGATCTGATGGGTCTGATTGCAGCACGTTGTGACAACGCTACAGGCTGAGGGGAGATACAGAGTTTGGTATCTACATATTTTCAACATTGTTTTTACTCATGATTACTGCACACATCACTTGGCAGATGTAACCACTTGCCCTAAATCTGTATTAACTAAAAGAATACTCAGGCACGTATCTTTTGCTTGCTACCCAACAGCCAGTGACAAGCAGAACACTTGAGCAAGCAGGATGTACCTGGTTTGGTCTCTCTTCTCATGTCATGTCCCCCTTCCTTAATCCCCTCTTTGTTACTTTTCCATGGTCCAGTTACCAACTTGCTAACACCTTTTTAACTTACACTTGCTTAATCAACAGCTCTATTGCTATTTGTGGACCTACGAGCTTTAACATCATTTCCAGTATCACTCATATCAATAAATTTGACAAAATGCATCTATGAGACATTTTGGAAGTTGACAGTGTATTTTACAATCTCCCTCCTCCAAACAATAGGCTGATAACTAGGGAGGAAAAAGTCTTTTTGAGAGATACACATGCACACACACACTTCAGGAGCTAGATAAAGCTGAAAATTTAAGGACATGTAAAGTCATATCTTGAGCTGGTGCAAATCAACACAGTCCCTAATTTATACTGGCTAAGGATTTGACCCTTAAAATATTTTCCTGACACTTTTGATAAAGAAAGAACATTACATTTCACTTTATAATTCGACCCTATAGTTAAAAATAGTCAGATTCTTTCCTGATTAAAGAGACAGGAAGATATAAAACAGATTTATTGTCTATTAGATTTTATGTTCCATTTTCTCCTGTCAAAAGAAGAAGTAATTTTGTGTATAGAGGCTGTCCAGCACAAAGTCATTTGTTCCCTCAGATACACTAATTCAAGCATAAATACACAGATCCATATTAATAAGCCACACCTCCCACATTCATATAGCTCGGGCTCCTACCTAAATGTTCTCATATTCCCTGGATTTGCACTGTTCTGTGCTGAAGCTGTGTCTGAAGTGATCCCTAGTGTTTCCCAATGCAGGCAAAACCCAATCGTAAAATGTTTCTGAAAAGGAACATTTTCTATCATTAGAATTGGTTAAAATATTTAACATCATCTTCTTTAAAACATTTTCTTAAAAATACTGTTTTCACTAAAGCCCAAAGGTACATTTTCTTTTCCTTTTGGGACCAAACCCTCCTTTATAGTGCATGTGTGGGGAAGAAGCCCATCCAGCTTTATGAATAATGACAGGCAGAATGAATTGCAAGTTGGTCTTAACAAACATGTTCTCAAATCCATTACCCCACTACTCACTCAGGCCTCTGTGTAAGTGCTAAGTGGTGGCAGGCAGCAAGAGCCCTTCCTGGCAGTCTCTGTAATTAAACATTCAAACCCAGGCATGCACTTCTGCAAATGGGCCCCCCAACTTCCCTTTTTGAACACTTTCTTCAGAAGGAAATCTCACACAGCTGTTGTAAGAACACTGCATGACATCTGCAAAATGTCTATTGTAGAGACCGGGGTAAAACACCAACAAGCTGGATGTGACCACTAATTGAAGCCATTGTTTAGGAAAATTACTCGCGTGTGGTCTAACAACTCATCTGAAATTAGTGATTGCTGCAAATGAAAAAGCAGAATTACAGAGCAGCTCCCAGCCCCCATCGCTCCCAACGGGAATTGTGCTAGAAACAAACATTTACCATCATGCAGAAGTATAATGCTGGTTTATATTGTGTATTTTTGGTGGGGTTTTAACTGCATCAGATGCCAGAGAGCTGCATTCCAATGCGTATTACTGATACTGTCAACAAATATTAAATAGATTAGGTTTTTAGTTTGTGAGATAATCAGAAACGTGTCCCCCGTTCCTGTTTTCCACCCAGTAGGTTTAAATAGAACAAGCCATTTGTAGCTTACTGTCTATCTTACACCTTATTTACACTGAATTTTTATCTTCCAATGCATCTTATTTTTTGTTGGCATTCCCCACCATGCAGTTTACATGGTGATGAAGAAATAGCCTTGCAGGCATTGAAAGAGAGATACAACATGTTAAGACATAATTCCCTGCAGGGCATTCGAGGCTGAATTTGCTGTCACAATGAGTCCAAGCTTCCATAACTATCCGTGTTTTATGTGGATTTGAAACATAAAATTAGATTCATCTTAATCTTCTGAAACAGCAATCTTCCCATGAAAGCTGAGAGACAACAGCATACGAAAATGATAAGAGAGAGAGAGAGGACAGAAAGAAGACAAGAACTGAATAAAATGAGATGCTGCACTGTTCTAGTAAAGGAAGTGAAGTTCCCTTATGGGTAATAATATATCATGAAAACTTTGCTGAAAGGGATTGAGTTCCTGCCAAATTCCTTGTTTACATACAAGGGATCTCTACCGAGGCTTCTCGGCAAGCCAAGAACGCAGGAGCACCGAGGAAGCCAGCACTAGAATAGAAATCACCGCTGCTGAGAGGAAGGCTGGTGACACGCTGCATTTCCTAAGTAAGATCAGATTTATGGCTGTGGCCTCCGTTCACCTAGGCAGGGACACAGAGCACCGACCCACGAGAGCTAAAGTTCAAAACAATAAATCTCAAGTTTCCTTGGCCAGTCCAAGAGCAGAGCTTAAGGAATATACTGCCCTAGTTTTCTGGGATCAGGCTTTGCAGCTGGAGTAACTTCAACTTTTCTGTTTCTTGAGGGGCTTCACATTTGCCAGCTTTGTCATATCCTTTTGCTGCCCCTTGGGGCACCCAGAAAACTGACTGGGTTGAAAAAAAGTTCTCTAGAGTCAAAGCTACTTTTTTCTTATTTGTATGCGAAGAAGAGTATTTTATTGCATGCAACTAACAAACAATGCAGAAAAAAACAGAGGAAAAACATGTTATGGTTTGATGATACAAACTGACAAAGGAAACACACTAATTGAAATCTTCCCAAATAATGCGGGACTAGAATGTAATTCTTTTTATATTTAATTAAAATCACATGCACGTTGCTCTTTACTGCAATTACTGCAGACTTACACCAGCACGAGTACAGAGTCGGGCATTATTTTTCTCTCAAAATCAATGAAACAGGCAGAATAAAGTTTTCAAAGGGTTTCAAATTCATTTCTTGTCCTGCTTCACTCATCTGCTTTGCATGCCATTAAAAGCAGCAAACATTCTGCACTCTCTCATAGCAATCAGTTACTGACTTGCACTTTTCAACCATCTATTGTTCTACATTTTAGAGACACAAACGTCAGAACATAGTGATGTAGACAGTAGGACACAATAAATAATAAGGATTTCCACAGCTATCACATTAGCTGCATTGCACAGGTTTTTGGTAATGGAGTCCTCAAACTTTCAGAGTTTTCAGTGATTGACATATATCACTATTCTGACATCACAGATTACTCTATATTTAAGAACACCTTTACCATATGTAGTACTATATTTAGCCTAACTTACATTCCTGCAAGCAACGCAGATAAGCTTAGTTCCCAAAGCTTTTGGTATAGATCAAATAAACAAAGTAAACTCAGAAAAGACACTTCAGGACGTTCTTAGCTTTCATATCTTGACTTCCAGTAGAAACAGTTTGTGTGGAATTGAAAATCAAGCACAAAACATCAAATGTTTTGCTGACTGGGGTTTGTTGGGTGCTGACTGCACCCTCAGCTGTGGCTGCAGTGGTAGGGACCCGATACCAACACAGGCTACTTGCCATGAACCAAACCCAGCCCCACAGGTACAACAGGAAAAGCCACCACTTATCTGAGAATCCAATGTCTACTCTTCCTAGTATGCTATTTGCAGCAGAATATTCATGCTCACTACTGTGCAGTCCTACACCCTTTCCCTCTGGTAAAACCTTAGTAAACAACAGGTTCCTCACAGATGGACTGTGAGGTGACAACCCTTTGTCCTCAGCAAATACATTCTTCAGTTATTACTAAAGTCTTTGCACTGCAATAACCCTTCCAACTCCACCACAGAAGTTACTTGGATTGCCAGTAGCCACTTTCCTGAATTTATCTTGCCTTCCTATGCTACCATCAATCATGTCCTGATGAAGCCTTGTGGGTCAGGAAGTTCTGGCTGCCTTCTCTCCCATGCTTCACACACACAAGTCCCAGCGGGTAATGGACAGGGACAGACAATGTGTTTCTCCACAGCAAACACCTTGGCTCTCAAATGGAGCTGGTATAAGCAGAAGCACAAAACAACACCTAATGCTCTGGTTTTAGAAGAAATAGATAAATAAATAAATAAGCCAACTCATCAACTAAATGAGGAATAATTGGTGAAATGATGATGCATAAACCGCACGGAGGCACTGCTCCAGGTAATAAGTTCAGCTGACTATTTCTCCTGGTTATTCCATTTGATATTCTCCGTATTTAAGTTTTGCAGCCTCAGACTCCAAATTTTAATGAAATGCAGTGCTCTATTATTAACTGCTGCTATAGGAAGATCCCAAAGGAAGCAAATACTTCATTTAATTGTGTTTATGTTAGCCCACAATACATTCAGGGAAAGAGAGGCTGGCATAGGTATGCTGCAGGAGCCTTTCTCCACAAGCTTTAGTGGGGGTTTTTTAGATCATATTTCAGAGAATAAAACCAGTTAACAATATTTTCCTGCGAGATTTCAGCTTAGCTGTAGGGATAACACAGTACCACATTTCATTAAAGTTACAGGTTCAACAAATGCTGTCTGTACTGCTGCAGGATCTTTATTGGGACTACATTATGAAAATAATTAGAACTGATCAAAAAGGGGGGGCAGAGTGAAGAAGGGTATAATTTTTCCATTTTCATAAATTCTTTCCTTTTTCTTCAACATGACCCAGCCACCTTATGTAAGTATTAACACCATAATATGGAAAACGGGCATGAGAAATATTTAATTCAGTAAAAATAATATCTATGAAAAGAGTTTGCTGTTAAAGTTACCTTAACTGAATTCAGAATTCTTGGTCTTCCAGCTTGGTTTTGTGTTCCAGAAATTAATAAGGACTACTGAACACTATCGCGAGGTCTAAATCTTTGCTGGAGGAAATCCAGATTCATTGATGTGAACAAGCTTTTTGATTTCTGGCTGTGTCTTTTTGATTTTGTGCTGCTTTATAAGGCTTACCCCAGATTATCCAGGCATATCTCAATAAGTCTTCTGTAATGAGAGGCACCTAAAAGAGCTGGAATATTCTGTATTTATGTGCAGTTGTCATATGGAAATTGAAATTCAGGTATGAACATGCAGCCCTGGTTTAGAAAACTGAAGTCCAACACAGACCCATTCAGCCTGATTTCCTCTTCATAGTAAATACTCTGATATCTCAGCAAAAAGTTGCTTTAGCATGCTCTGCATCTAATATTTCATTTCCAGGGCAACAAAGTGATTAGTTACTCCAAACCCACACCTTTTCTATCTTCTTTATAGGGCTGCAATGAATCTGATGTAGTTAACATGCAAATTCTGAGTTCTTCTGGAGAACTCAAAGCAACTTCAAACTTCTTTATTTTCTGACACTCAAAATCTTCACAAAAAACAGATCAATTCCCAGTTCCTCCGCTTTCCACAAAGGATATAAATTGTTTTCCAACTGAAATAGAAAATAGTGCAAAGCTCATCTTTTGGAGGGTTCACTTCAAACCTGAAGCCATACCTAACATCTTCAAGAGACTCTTTTAAATTGTATGAAGATTTAAGGAGAATCTGGGCAGTTTAAAGTTTCCCATGTAGAGACCATGGAAAATACAAGTTTTCATAAGCTTCTGTGAAACCCTGACTGGATTTAACCACAAGTTGCTTTGCATATTGAGTGTTGTCCAGACAAGAATGTCAAAGAGAGGGTAGCTCTTACACAAAAGACTTGATGCATTCGCACAGCTCTCGCAGGTTGCTTTGTTAGTCGCTCTGATTGCTCTCTTTTTTCCAGAGATATACATAGAAAGAACTAGAGTAAGTGACCTCAGAAAAGAAACTTTTAACCTTATCTTTGATGTAAACACATCTCACACTGATTTTGCAATGTAGGTAAAGGAAAACATGGCAATTTACCAGAACAAGGTCAGTATCACAATAAGGTAGATGTTTCCTTTTTAAGGTTAACTTCTAAGGGGATTCGAGCATTCCTTTCTAACCTAAGTAACAAAATGGCACATACTACAAAGGTCTGCCTTTTAAAAGCTAACAGAGCAGTCATTGTAGTTGATCAGTTTTGAAAGAGGAAGGCATGCTCAGTTGTAAACTATTCTAAAAAGTACACCATTTATAGTTCAAATTAAGTCATGAACCACAGCTGCATACGTGTTGCTTCCCAGTCACACACCAACACGATACACTGCACACGTATGTACACATTTAGACATATGCTTGCACATACAACTAAAGGAAAAACTATATAGACAATGGGCATGACAAAACTCTGTTCTAGATACTCCTCTATTAATACATTACCAAACTTTAGAATCATTAAAGGAAAGCAGAATCGTGATCATCCTTTGAAAACAAGTGTCATATGAATTGTTAATAGGCAGCATCCCAAGCGCATGTGAGTTATTATAATCTAGCACATATTGTGGAAGCCTACTGCACACTGAAATTACCAGTTAACACTTAATTTTTGCATTCCACATTTATGCAATTAATTAGAGAACACTTAACATTCTCTCTAACTTCAAGCTCTGCATGATCATGTTTGATCATGAGGGAATTTAAAATCATTTCTGTAGCCAAGATTTAACTACGAGAGGAAACAGAGATGGCGAGGGTTAGAAAGGGAAGCACGAATACATTAAGTGACAGACCAAGCTATAGAGAAATAAGAAAGGCAATGCAGACACGACAAGTAAACTTACTCATGGCAAGGCATGCTTATATTTAAAAAATATAATAAAAACAAGTCAGGCAACTTTTATTTAGAGAGGAAATATGCAGAGATATAGTTATATATTAGGGGACTTTTGCTGGTCCATCAGCTGCATCAGAGATGGAGACATAAGAGGTAAATAGATTTAAGAGATGTGGTAAGTATTTTAAATAGTAGGCAACACACCACAATAGCACTGAATCCAGCACTGGTTTTGTGGGTTTGGACTATGTTTTTATGTCCCTGCTCTGGGATTTTGGGAGAACTGCCCATATTCCTGCCTGTCAAGGACATACAACGCTATGGTTAGTTAGAGGGGTCACAGGATCTGTAGTTTGTCAGGATTTGTTTGCCAGCCATCATGAATTCCTGGTATCACTGTGACTTTGCCTCCAATGTTTGTGGCATCTCCCATTACCCATCTTCCCTCAGGATTATTTCCCTAGGACTTCGCAGAGGTCTAACACAGTGTGTGCCTTAGGCAGGCACAGCTCAATCTCCGTTGCCCCAGCCCACAATACCTCCCAGTAAATCGATGGATCTAGGTGAGTCACCTTGCAGTGATAGCCTTAAGCTTAGCAGAATACATAGCAGGCTTAGTTACAGGATAAAGAAGGTCTTTAATATGCAAGTTCACTGTCCAGAGGGAACTGAGGGAGACATTTAAGGCTACGGTTTAAAGACTGATTTTGAAGAGACTAATGAGAACTCGTTTTAAAAGGTGCTTAGAGCCCCCACAACAGTTCCAAACCACTTCAAACAAACCTGTTTCTAATTGAGTTACAATGGAAATTTTAAGACAGGTATTTCTAACCCTGCTGATGTATTGTACTCCTCACCTTCTGCATGTACTGGGTGCTGTCATTCCATGGAACCCTTAGGATACTTGATGTGATACAGAATCAATCCTGGCATTCCTAGCACGATCACTCGAGTGCTAAATAGCCCCAGTGCTCAGAGAGGAACTGGGCAGAGATGATTCAAACGATGGTAATGGCTGCATTTAGACACATTACTGTAATGAATCTTTCTCTGCGTCCCCAAATAAAGAGTCAGGATCGAATCCTCAGCCAGGCTAGACTGCTGAAGCGAGAACAATTTCCACTGGCCCAGAATGCTTGTAATCAGATACATCCATTTATTATCTGTGACAAGGTTGGAGATGTTAGGCAAATTACTTTATTATTCTGCAAAAATACCAGCTTGTCATTAATATTAGCCTGTGTCTTTAAAATCAGAAATATAAGCAGCTTCTTCATCTTACTACATCATGCTATAATCCGAAGTGCCCTGAGAGGAGCTGTAATATTTAAGGTCTTTTAGCTGGTACCTCTACATCCTGATTATCCTTTAGAAATTAAATGCTTTCAATATACGTTTGTAAGAGACTAACAATCTCCTGCCACTTGAAGGATGAAGATGGTAAATGATGGCTGGGGCTTTTTTTTTTTGTTGTTTTGATGCTGCCAGGCAGGCTGATGACTTTATATTCTACGTCCATGGCTCAATGACCCACAAATCTCCTTTGATATGCCAGGCAGCAGAGAGAACCAAGCTGAACGGATCAGGAGAAAAGTGAAAACACTTCAGCAAGGGGCCCCCGATGAAGCCATCATGTGACAGGAATCCTAAGACTCTGTTACGGAGGGGAGAGGCGAGAGAGAGGGAGAGAAAGAGGAAAAAAAAGGGAATAGGGCATTGTGGTGGCACAAGCTGATAGAGATGTCAGAGACGCTTCAGTAATCTCACGACGCTTTGGCCCAGTGTGGGGGCAAATGAGGCCCATATTGAGCATGGCGTGACGGGTAGGACCACCCCGGGAAAGCTGCGAGGGGGCAGGCACTTGGACAAATCAAAGCAGAAGAAAGTAATTTTCGATAAATTAAAGAAATCTCCATGGAAATTAGCATGAAACATTTTCTAATCTCCCGCTTTTCACTGCCGACAAGGGTCACTGGTTTAACTTCTCTCTCTTATTTTATTATTCCCCAGCCACATTCCTCTGCTTTTTTATATCCTTCAATTTTTACTACCTCTTTTTCCTCCAGTCTATCATTTCTAGCCTTTCTTATAGCAGCTTCTTAACCCTTTTAGGACTTCTCCCAGTAAATATTCTGGAGAATTAACTGATCCATTAAAGGACACACACTCCAAAGCAGTTGCCTTTTTTTAACTGTCTGCAGTATTTCGTCTACTGACTATGCCGTCATTTTAACTGTGATCAAAGTCAAACATTCCCTTCACAGTAAACCCTGAAAAGGGCCCTTTCCACAAGCTCCTTTAGAGATAGAGTGCTGACGCTGCTAAATACCAGCTGCAAATGCACTGCTAGAGGTAACATGCTAAGTCACAGCATTAGGACTTTTGGATTTTTAACATAAGAAGTCTTTTCTTTTTGCTCCCATTTTGGTTTTGCTAATCCAAGACCATCAGATGAGCACCTCCTCTTTCCCACCTTTGTTCCAGGAGGTCACATTTGGAAATCTGGTTTAAATTAAAATGGATTAGGAATATGAAATACTGAAAGGTTTTAAAAGTAAATACAAAACAGCAATAAGGTTGACTGGTAAAAATGATATTGCTGCTGCACACATGAAGGATATTGAGAGAAAGATATGTGCCTTCTGACTATTGTAACTTTGTAATTGTAGACATAAAAATCAATAAAACTTCAGTGATCTATGATCCATGACTTATGATACAGAGAAAATGTGAACAAAATCATCATGGTTAGAATGATGATCTTCACAAAGAATATGAGTCCAACTTCATTTCTAATATAAACAAGTGCAATTCTGCCTACATCACTGGTAAAGAGTCAGGGTCAAATTTACCTTTTAAAATACTTATTCACATCTTATGCCATATAATAAATCTGGTTTTGTAGATGTTCCAAAGCACACAGACCTCTGAGATCTCCTTCTGTAGATTAAATTTCTAAAGACATCTAAATAGATTGGTATGTGAAGAAGGAATTCTTTATACAACGATAAATAGTAATGGCAAACTTAAATAAGTCTCGGGCTTTTTCTTCCTGCCACTTGTAGATGCTATTGGACCTGAGGATGGATCTCCACAAGTTTCATAGTAGGTCACAGAAGTATGTTCCCTGAAATGGTTTCTATAAAAAGTGGTCCAAATATGTCATTTGCTATCACTTACGAAAGGAGCTCTATGTAGAATGATAACTGGTACAGTTTCTATCAGTTTTACTACTTGCACAAGCAGCGTGCTACATGTCTCTCATTTTCTTGAACAAGACAGATGCCTCTGGTGTGAAAAATACAGATGTTGGAGTATGCAGCAGACAAGTATGGTTTATCAAAAATACACTACTGGCACTGACTGATGTCAGACTTAATCATTCAGCATCCTAGCAGGAGCGAGTGAATTATTGGGTCTTAGTCATGTGTGGTTTATGTTTAAAAAGTAGTACGTCATCTTGTTTCTTCTTTACAGGGGTTGGAAACCATTGAGCAGACAGCAACGCCTGGGGCTATAGGTAAGAAGCTGAACAGAACCCAGAAATGAAGGTGCATGACAAGGGGTATAGGCATGGACAAGTATCCATGCTGCTTCTGAAAGAAATGTCAATGAAGGGCAGAGAAAAAAAAGCAGCATTAGAAAGACCGCATTGAAAAGGGGTGGGGGAATGGAAGAGCCTATGCTTACTTGATAAAAACATTTCCATATTTCATCTCAACAAAATATACACAACTTAATTTTGTGTTTAAATATATGCATAGTTTAACAAACAGATTCTTAATTTATTCACTGCTTATCATATTTTAGATGATGTTTAAACAACACTACACACACACGTGCACACAAGCATAGACAAAGCTGGTTTCTTAGTTGTGAAGGATTCACCTGTACATAGAAATTATTTCTAATCAACCATTTATTTTGAGGACTGAAGTGTCAGGTGCAACGCACTTCAGATTGTCAAAAGAGTCCTTACCTACTGTTTGTGTCTTTTGGATGTTCCCCTTTAGCCACAGCATTAAAAGTTTGATTTGATACAAACGCTGATCAAGCATTATCAAAACACACTGGAATAGTTCCCTGCTATCTAACAAGAGACAACAGCCAGAGATTGGTTTAAATGGTACAACTTTAAGTTGCTTTAGAAAGCAATTATATCAAGGTATTATTTCAGGGAGGAAAAAAAGGAATAGTCTTTTCCTATAAATAGGAAAATGGCTACCACAAACTTGGACAGTTAGGAAGTGGCGTCTCTTGTAAACATAAGGCTAGTCCCGAAACTACTATTTATATGAGCACGGGTGAAGTAAAGTTTGACAAGCCATGGAAGCCCTTCCCACAAGGGATCAGGCCCTTTCAGTGTATAACACAGGATGACTCTGATCTGCTCACACCTTCAGCACAAAGACAGAAATAAGAACGAGATGTATGGCTCATTAGCAGCCCCAGAGCTGGAGCACACTGCCTGAGCCAGGCTTACACCATTACTGCCAAGCGCCTGTGATTACCTCTCCAGGATCTCAAGGTGTCAGTTAGACCATAACAAGCAATGCCTTTAGCATGCATCCTTTTTTTAGATTTTTCCCATCAAGAAATACAATTTCAGAGCTAATGCTAGTTAGCCGGTTATGGGAAGTCAGGCTGTCATCCAAAATTCATGTGATACATTTTTTTCCAAATTATCTTCCTCCATGAACTTGTGATTAGGTAAACAGCATAATGCACAGAGGAAAAAGTATATTAATCTGACTACTGCTTTTTCTCTCCCATTAATGATGGATTTAAGTTGCCAGAATCCATAAATGCAACAGCTTCCTTTAAAAGCAGTAAAATAATTTTCCTCTATAAATGGTGACTTTCAGAAGATCATTATTGGGAAACTGACATTATATTCTGCACAGAAATAGGTCTCCTCCGGACTTCAACACATACCAGCTACAAAATGTGAAGTCAAGTCATTTAGCATTTATTTCAGCAGAAATGGCTTACCTCTAATTGAGGAGCTTTAGTCAGGGGAAAAAGGTATCATCATCTTCAAGCATTTCACTGAACTGGTGGTGTTATCATGTGCATTGCAGGGGTGCCCAAGACCACAGGCCACAGACCAGTGCAGTGTGCTGTCTAGTCCTACAAAGTCTTGAGCTCAGTGGCACACTAATATACTGGTACTCAAGAGTTAAGACTCCTTGCTCCTCTGTGGATCAAATACAAAACAAATGCAGCCTGGACTCAGTGTAGTGAGCATCTGCAAATCTAGGACCTGATCTGGCAGACTCTGCACCCAGGAAAAGCATCACTATGACTGTGAGCATATGCCATGGGCCCTTCTTGCCCTCTACTTGGGCGCTGAACCCTAACCCATAAAGGTAGATTAAAAGAAAGTAAAATGCATAGTTTGAAGAGGTAACCCATTAAATCACTCTGCAAGCAGCTGACAGAGGCACATCCAGGAACGAGATTTTTTATATATTTTTTTTTTTTAGGGACTTCAGGAATAACATGAAAATATGAAAATTTGTAGGATATATGGTGTTTCAGGTCACAGCTTAAAGCTAGTTGTGTTAAAGTTTGCTGAAGTTAACAACCTTTAAAATAGTTTCTGGAAGTTTCCAAGGAAGAAACCCTCAAGCTACATGAACACAAAACTTCATTTTTCTCGAATTCAACAGGATAGTGCCTTAAATATATATTGCACTTAATGAGTCCCATCGTTTCTGATTTGATAACGAAAGAGGAAAGTGAAAAGTTGTTCCTGTATTACAAGATCCATTTACACAGATGTCCAGATTTTGAGGAGTCACTTCAAGTGGCACTGTCTTCAACAGAGAGATGGACAGTTTTACATCAGGAACAGAATTGTCTAGAACTAGTGACTACTTTTACTAATGTGATGCTTTCAGCCCTTGAGACTCATTATTCAAGGCCTGGAAGGAATGTCTTGCCATCAGATGGTTTTGACAAAGTTTCATGTATTTTTATTATCTTCCGGGGCATGAATTTATGTTATGGACCAAACAAATATCTAAAGTGTGCAATTCGTATTTGAGTATGTATCTGCCCGTGCAGCCATATATATTTACCATTTTTCATGGACACTGGAAACAGAACATGAGCAGAAAAGCCTATTCCACTTTGACAAGAACAGGTTCCATATGGAAGCATATTCTAACTTCCCTGTCTAGCTCATGCCAGCCATGCTGGTAGAGTTGCTGCTTGTTCACTCTAACAGCATTACAAACCCTTCATCACCTCCTCTTGATGAGGATTTACCTAGACTCTGCTGGTAAGGCTTTCTAGTGCGTCAATCGCAGGAACATAAGGGACACAGCGGTGTGCAAGAGGAAGAGCATGAAATACAAACGTGAAAGGGACTGAATTAGTCCCTTTTCCTTGGCACACAAACCACTTGCATCTGTAACTCAGATTAATGATTAGGGAAAAGTGTAAAAATGTAGAGCTGATGTCCTTCTGTTGAAACAGAAGGTTTCTAACAACAATGAAAATCAACTTTCTGCAAGGGAAAGAAGTAAAGTTACTCATGAAGAGTCAGGAGTGGGAACTCAGAACTTTTGACTCATTTTGACTTCTGCAGCATAACAGCACGGTCAAAGACACTAGCTTCCAACTACAGGAAGTGGGAGAAAGAGGGATGACTGAGTGGGAGAGAGAGAGAGAGATGAAGAAGGGATGCACAGATTTCAAAGCAGACTTCAGTTAAGAAGGATGAGAATCACTAATTTCCCTCACATAAGCATATCCTTAACAGGATTTTGAAAAGAAGGTGAATTTTCTGAACCAGGAATTACGGAAGTGTGATTCTGTTTAGTTACACGAGTGTTAAACAGCACTAACTTCACTAAGTGGTACTTTTAAACTAGTCCATCACTGGCACGAGCAAAGTAGACCCTAGGCATAAATACAGTGAAGCACTGAATGTGTGTGTAGATAATTAAACTATAATTATATTACTTATTACACTGGCAGAAAAATTTATTACTGTGGTGAAAGGTCAGACTTTTCTTTCCTGTTTTGACATATTAAGAAAAATTTTAACATTCACATTCAAAATACAAATATCACTACCCAAAAACCATCATCTTTTCCTTAACCAGAGGACATGGAGGTACAGTCAATTGGCAAATAGGCTCCAGAGAATGGTTGCATGACAGGAGAATATTGATGTGAAATCAGTTTTTGAAGTGTAGATTTTCATTTATCCATTTGTTAATCATTTCTGTACAGGTTTATTGTTTCAATGTACTCATTTTGAGCAGATGATGAGATCTGTTTTACAAACACCTAAGGAAAAACATCCAAATAGAGGGTTATTCTCACTATTGTAACTAGCTTCTTAGTCTGACACTGTTCACAGCTAAGGGTTATACATAGATGGTTATCACAGGGGCTGTCCAAAGCTCTGCCCAATCGTGCAAAAATCCTCTTGTTGAAAAACTATCTCACATCTGCTGCAGGATGGTGTGAGAAGACTTCAGCTCTGTTGCAGTTTTCAGTACCCCACAGAGGAGATGTTCCACATTTCTGAATAGCCCTATGACAGAGAAACCTACTTGGCAGTCCTTTGATTTGGTACTGTCCTTTCCCCTATGCTCTAGGTCAACTTTTCAAGGTCACTGTTGACACATCCTCTCTCTCCCACTCCTTTGTCTTCAATATACATTTTATCACTAGCAATTTATTTGCCCCTGTCTTTACTGAAGCCACTGCTTCAGTATTGGGGGTCTGTTCCTCCGAGGTTGCAGGGTCCACTTTGTATTTCTCAGAAGCAGCATGAGGAGGAATGGTAGTGACAGACCACTGGCTTGGACCCCAGGCTGTGTCTCTACGTTCAAATCTCCCATTGCTTCCAGACTCCCCTATTAGTTACACCAGAGCCTCCAGCTCTCTGAAGTCTTGGTGCTGGCAGAAATGTGGATGGCTCTGGGCTTCCCTGTTAGCAGCAAACAACAACGCTCTCTAGGGCAAAACTAATGGGGGAGCTCAGAGCAAGCCTGAATCTCAAGATGAGCAGCAGCTGGGCTTTGCTGACAACTTGCCACCTGATCTCCTAACACAGGAGAAGCTGCAGGGCATGAGAAAGAGGAAGCTGGGGGCACGTTTGGAGGGGAGATTGATGTGATCTGATCTGAACCTGAAAAACGGCCAGTTTGGTTCAGACAAGGAGGGCGAAGGGAGGATTTAATGTACACTAGCCCAAAAATGGCCTGTTTAGATAACATGTAGTATATGTTAAGGAGTAATTCAGACTGGCTAATAGCTTCAGGGATGTATTTGAAGATCGAGGATACATCACACAAGACAGCTTTCCTGTCAGAAGGAGGTACACAGATACTATATGGAGAGTCACAGTCCATTCCTTTTTGCCACACAGCCGTGCATTGTGCATTTGATCTGATTCTCAACCTTACAATAAAAAGCAGGAGCAACATGCTGAGGATCAGTGTGAGAAATTATTTTAGAAAACCAAACAACAATCCTTAACTACAGGACATGTATGTTATAGGAGTACAGCCATGAAGGAAAATATGGTTATAGGATCATACTGGATCAGGGTGTCGTGACAATACCATTAACTGGAATAAGACAGCTGGGCCCTAGAATGGGAATTACTACCTTAGAAGAGGTACAGCACAACCTAGCACAGAGAGGTTCCTAAAGGCCCCGTTGTACAGGACTCTAAGAGGTAAGGGTCAGATACTGCCTAATAGAAGGTGCATAAGCCATCCTTCAGACCTTAAGAAAATTAGATTAGAGAGACCCAGATCCACGAGGGTCATTTGATTACTTCAAAACTTGCCAGTGACTTTTCTCTTGTTCCTTTTTACTAGGTTTTCATGACTTCTGACATTTTTACCATGACAAAATTACAGTCATGACATGCGCATCCCACAGGCGTGCGGGTCAGGATGTATCTTTGTGGATCTACGGTATCTGTTTGACACTCATATGCCTCTGTTCTACAAACAATCAGGGATGATTTTCTGTCACAAGGAACAGCTGCTAAATCTCCCCTTTGCCTTCACCTCTCCTCAAAGGAAACAACAGAACACACCTTTGCTTTCGCCTCTTGCCCTTACTCTAGTAGTTCAATACTTTCTCCTTGCTCAGTGTACAGCTTCTCTCTCTACCCGTTACAAGTTGTTTGGTTTTAGCTATTTTATGCACAATATGCATAGAAAATTGCAGGAATAATGAATATCCACTGAAGTCTGAAGACAACAGCTTAGCTGAAATACCAATCTCCCAACTTCAGCATCCTCTACAGATGCCTGATGCACTTTCCCCTGCTTGTTCCACATTTCAGAGCAGGCTACCTGACTGCAACAGAAGGAGACTACTCACCTCCCAGTACAGGATTCATTTTTATCACTCATTATGGACATGGGGGTTTACAGTCTGTAGCGGCTGGGGTGCAGGGGCAGCAAGGAACAGGAGTATGGTGTGTGTCATCAAGCATTGCTCACTGATCTACATCTCCTCTAGGCAACAGGAGCAAAAGTGCAAGGTCACTCACGAGGAAAATTTCCCGTTTCGGTTCAAATCCGTAAGCAGAGAGGTTGTACAGGGGCAGGAAATGGATTCCCCATCGGAGCTGCAGGGCTGCATGGTGCTGGGCAGACCTCAGCCCACAACACCAACCTTACTTTCCATTGAAACGTGAGCTGGGAGTGTGGGAAAGTAGGACACCACACCACAGCCCCATGTCCTCTCACCTCTGCCCTGCATGAGCTTTGGCATACATATAGTTTTTAATCTACAACCAAGTCTGCTACCACAGTGAGAAGGCTCAGGTATACTGAGAGATCTGTGGATTATTTGTTCAGTTTCACACATTCACGATACAGCACATTAAATATTGTACCTAGTGCCAACAAATTGTAGAACTAAAACTAAAACTGTGAATGTCTAATTTTGTTCCACAAAACAAGCATAATAAAATAAGTTTCAGAGACAGCTGTAAGAATGAGTGGGGTTCATTGTTCCTACTAACTCGCAGCACACTTAACTCCTAAAAGGAACTGAGAGAGCACTGCAAGCGATAGAGGTGACTTTCATCTTGACAAGAAATATCTCCATACACAGACTGTCAAAAACTAATAGGAAGAATAAAATAAAAGAACTGGAATAGGAGCGATCTTCGAAGGCGGGAGGGGAACCATCTTTGCATGAAAGAAGTATTTTCTACCTTATGTTCTGCCCAGCTTCTCAGCAGGACAAAAATCACTGAAAACACAAAACATTAATTGCCAAATAGCAACGCCTCTGTGAGAGGTGCCGCCCTGTGCACCCACACCATGAGGCTGGGAGCTGTTGAACATGACAAGGTGACAAGTGTCACCCTGTGTCTTTACAGGCCAAGCCACAGGCTTAAACCAACTTCAACCTGACCACAGAAACACACCAGGTGATGGCTGAATTAATACTGTTGTGCTCAACACTGCTTGAATTAAATCACACTAAGATGTTTTTGTCCCCAACTCAGAACATCCAGGTAACATGGCTCAAACACATCGTATTTTTAATCTGTCAGAAACTCACACAACTGGAAGGTTTTTATGTGACAAGACATGCAAATGAGTGGCAGACCTGAATTTTGAACTCAGGTACTTAAGTCTCACTCTTTTCATCCTATGCCTCCAATCCCCCTTCTTGACCTGCAATTCAGCAATAAATAAATGTAAAAAAAAAGAAAGAAGAAGAAGATATGAATTAGTCTTGAAGATACTGAGGAAATAAGATAATACACCTGGTCTACACCAAAGCTAACCAGAATAATTAAATCAACTCTACTACAGACCTTTTGGCTACTTAAATTAGGGGTGAGAGGACATGGATGGGGCGTGTGTACCAAGAAAGCTGAGTTCTTTCACACAGAGATAGGACGTCTTTGCTCTAACATCAGAATTTCATTTGAATAACTTGAAGTGTGATTTGCACCTAGATTTCCTGCTTTCAATTTTACTCTGTCTACATGAGGCAACACCGACTGCTGTATCCTGGGAAGATGCTAAGCAATGGCAGCCCGTGCACTGTTTTATTTTGTTACATTCACACATTATATCTTTGGATGAGCCCAATTTGATTTTAAATCTATCAGACTGCTGTAGGATCTGAAAGAGCTGATCCTGTAGGATTTGAAAGCGAGTCTTTGAACTGAGATCTCAAGAGATAAATGGCAAATACATTAACTTTGCCACCCCATTTTCTTTAGCTTACAACTTAATTGTATTTTTTGTAGACCTCAGCAATCATGTTTTAATCAGGTCCCTTTGTCCAATATGATAACTTGGTTTGCATCTTTCCTTCCTTAGCCCACCGCTCCACAGAGCTAAGCAGATAATATGATGACCTGGTACTTATTCAACTAAAGCAAATGTTAGAAATAAGATGCTAAAGGAACTTTGACTCTCCTAAAGCAAAGAATAGGTTTACCAAAATTACATCTACATATTGGCAGCCAACACTAAAATAACCCCCTACCTATGCTATGTATGCAAGGCAAATGTGAAAAGGGATTTTAGCTCAAGATAACTGGCTAGACAACCTGGTCTTAAAGATAGTTGCTGTTTCTCCTAAGTGATCCCACACAGGAGGCCAGCAGGTGCCACATTTCAAATCATATGAAATTACAAGTTAGCAAGCAGCCGCTCCCCATGGGCTCAAATGCTACTTCTTACAGGCTCAGAATAGGACAGAGACTGGAGGGGAATTTTATACTCTTTGAAAGAGAATTTCTTTTGTTCTGTTCTGATGACATCTGTGATCTTTTCTCCCCTCAAAACATCCTCAGAAATCATTATAATCGTGGACATATCTCTTAAATCTGCAGCCCCCTTTGATGTAATACCACATTCAATACATACTTCAACTCTGAAAAGTACCAACAGCTCCACAAAACAGTCATTTTGTTTATTGAGAATAGACTGATCCTGAATAACCTCAGATTTTCATTCTTTTCTCACATACTTATATTAAAGCTTAAAATTATGTTCTAGTCACTAAAATAGTGTGTGGATTGATTCTAAAACCTGTTTAATTTAAAATACTTTTATAATCTCAAAACTAGGCTTCTTTTTTTCTCTCTAGTGTTCATAATCTCCCCAAATAAATTCCCTTGCAACTGGAATTCGATTTCAAGCAACATGTTCCAATTTTTTTGCATGAGGTTCTATTTGTTTCCACTCCCTGTTCTTCAGTTCGCTTTTGTCCTCGATAAACTACATTCTAGAATAACCCTGCAGGACTATGGCAATATTTTAGATTTCACATAATGGAATTCCATTTCTGCTTCAGGCAAAGTGTAATTTTGCCTCAATCAGGCAGTGGCCACGTTGGCAATTAGACTGAAGCACACTTTACAATAAAATGTGCAAAATTATTGGGGAAAAAAATACACAACTGAGAAAGTCTCAATCGTGGGTAAAATAAATATAATTGATGCATCCTTCAGCCTGCAGCATTGATTATTATTTATTATTACAAACTCTTCAAAACAGGATGATTTGATGTCAACATGTTATTTTAGGAAGTGCACAATTGAAGGCAGCGTTATTTGCATGGATTGATTCATGAAATATGTTTACAGAGATGTGCACTTTTACTTGAAATGAGTCGGAATAATAAAGAGAAGTCAAGACAATCTTCAAGCATTATAGTTGAAAAGAATATCTAAGTTTTTAAGTAAGCTTCAATTAAGAGAATAGTTTTTGTGCAAAGCCAGAATCTCGGTATTTGTTTCTTTTTGTGCTGTCTGTCTGGCTAAACTTAAGGAAACAGTCACAACAAATCCAGGGGCACTTTTATCCTCTGCCGCCCAGTGAATTTGGAAACTCCTCTTGAATAGCAAGGACCAATCCTATCTCCTTGCATTGATCTCCTTTCCAAACAGAATATCACCACGCTTTGATGTGGCATATGGAATGAGAAGGAAGTAATAATGAAAATCAATGGGTCTAGATATTCTCTATTTGTAACTCACCTGTCGTTCACTGTGGTTCTGTCTGTGTCTGAGAGAAAAAAGGATTTAAATGCATCTGCACTTTTTTCATTTCAGGTTATTTGTAGCCCTGTGCTGCAGCATCAAAAAGAAAAAGGCACCTGAACTCAGGTGAGAATGGGGAACATTCACATATGTGTGTATGGACATACACACTTTGGTTTTAAACATTCCCAGTTCTCACATTATATTATAAAAAGGACCAAACATCACCCTCACTCCTATTACATTGCTGCTGTTACTCTGTATTTGCAAAAATATTTCAGAATGGTTTAAAATTCATTTCTAAGAGTAACTGCTGTTATAATCTGTGACCCCACAAACTTGTCACTGTGCAGAAAGCTCAAGAGAAATTAAGGGGGGAGGGATAAAACCACAACCAAACAAAACTTAATCAGTTCAATTGGACAGCTACCAAAACAAACAGACCCAAATCAGTACAGAGCAGGTGAAGGGGGCGCTAAATCCATGCTGGAATACCAGCAAAGCCCCTCAGGTAAAGCAGTGGATTGGGATGATTCACACTAACTTGCCAACTCCTGTCACGTGAACCCTCATCTCACCTGCTGCTTTAAAACTTTCCTCTTCTTTCCAGTGCTCATACTTCAGAGTTTGCTACTCTGATTTTTTTGTTTAAAATAAATGAGTATCTGTCTTCCCAGGCACTGTTTTTCATTGTGGTTTTAACTGAACGACTCTGTGCAACAAAACCTCATTTCTTCCACCAAAAATCACTGCACACAAAAATCAGCCCAAATTAGTTCAGAAAAACCGCTCAGATGCAATAGTGGGGCAGGATGAGACAGACTGAATTCAGCTGTGAGCCCTTTGTCTGGTATAAATCCCAGGAATGCCTTCCTAACTCAGCAGTAAAGAGGGGAAGATTATTATTTTAAAGTTTCTTCCTGTAAGAGCCCAACTTCCCCGTGGTTATCTTTGTAAAACTTTGGTTGGCTGGTTTTTGTGCATAGGAAATACGGGGTTTCATCACTGGAATCTGGCTGTTTAAAAAAGAAACTAATAAAAAAGAGTTAGTTTGGGTCCAGCTGCAGCCCCTGAGCAGCTCAACCTGCCTCACACAACTGAGAGAACATTCTGCTGCTCAGTAAAGCATCAGAAAATGACACTGTCTCACTGCAGAGTTTTAGCACAATATCAGGACATTATTTGCTCTGACGGTACGTAGGGGGTCCTCTTTGCTGACACCAGGGATGGAGCGAGCAATACCAGAGCCAGGAGCTCTGTTACTATGCAGATCCACCAGCGATTTACCCTTTGACAGACAGGCAAAACCAGAGGTGAGGGTGCCCGTAGCTTGGAGACTATAGCCAAGCGGGTCCGTGGCCCGTGCAAGGGAAGGTTTATTCCTTTCCCCTGCTCCCTGCAGAGTTCCCCCACATCAAGCCTCTACATTTGGGCTAGGCGTGGAGGAAAGGATTTGCTCCTGAATGCCTTCACAACTTCATCTAAAGCATTACGAATCACTACTGTTCACCAGAGACAAACGGCAACAATTTACATTCTGTGCAAGCCCACCAGCATCTAACTCCTCTCCACTGGGGCTCCAGGAACAACCGGGAAGACAAACCCAGATCCGAGAGGTGTGCTGGGCATCCCTTAACTTAACAACAGTTGAAAAGAAAACAAAATCAGCAGACATTCAAGTGCTGTGTGCTTTTTTACCCGCTCGGATCTTGAGCTGCAGAATGAAAGCCCAGGATTCACGGTCTCGCCGGATGCTGCAGGACTCTGGTTCCCAGAAGCTGGCATGCAGTAAGGGGCTAACAGCAGGAGCCATAAGCACATGTTATCCCCTGGCTTTGAGATCCAGTTCTGAGCTCACCCCGTGCTGAAGGCACAGGGCAGCTGATGGCAACTGCAGCTAAAGCATGCTATGTATTTAAAACAAAACACTTATTCCACTGTTTAACACTTACTGTAAAAAGAAAACTGTATTTCTGACCGCTCCTTTTATTTTCCCAATAAAACTTCCTTAATGCTAAAACACAAGACTGGAACATATTAACTTCAAAGACACATAATGGCAACTGCTCCTTGATCTTGAATTCCATGAAATTTCAGGTCATTGTGGGGAAGCTAACAACCAGTTTAGTTAAATGCTTAATGACATAAAAAACAGTGATTGATTGCCATAAACCGGCTCCTAGGGATTACAAAATGAGAAGACGAACAGGAGTTATTCAACATTCCCAACTAAATAGAAGAAATATTTGGTTACAAAGCTGAGTTCCTGCCAACCAGACACTGAAGAGCAAAATGTATGTATTTTCAGAGACAAAACTACAACAGTTTTGAAATAAGTTAATGATAAGTTTTGTTTCATCCACTGACTTTAAAAATATATTTCAGGTGGATATGAAACAGAAAATAATCCAATTGCTTTTTATCAAACAGCACAGAACTGTATATCCTACAATAGCCTATAAAAATATTTATCTTCTCCCTGCAATTAAAAGCAGAGCAAAAGTACTCCAGGACTTGGAAACAACACATATTAAGTAACGAGAGGCTGTTGGCACTTCTGTAGGTATATGTCGCTTGGCTGGCAGGGAGACGCAAGCGGGGAGGGGTGTCCAGTGTGCTGTGCTGAGCCAGCAAACACATTGACATCACCCGAGCGAGCGGGTTTGTCTCGTTTCGGGCGAGCTTTGAGCGCCTGGTCCGGCCGTGCCTTGCTCCTGCAGCATCGCAGGCACAAGACAGATGGCAGTGCAGCCCAGCGAGAGCTCCGGCTGCCGTCCTCCCTCTGGGTCTAACTCCTATTATCCACTTGTAAATTAACCTGTCAATTTATCAATCAACACCATCTTGATTCTCCCCTGTTCCACTGCCCGGCATTGCAGTGAATTTGCCTCGTAAATAACTGGGAGCCCCATGTTTGTTAGTATTGTGAATGAGTTTATTATCACTTTGATGACTGCTATGAATCACAAATGCTGCCGAGAGTCTGATAAGAGAGGGGAAAAAAAAAAGTACATGCACACATTAACACAGTTGAAACTATTTGGGAGATAACAGATCGAGTTCTGGTGATAGCAAATCATTTCAACTGGGGGGAAAATGGCTAAAAATTGTAGGGTTTGTGTTGGATAAAACTCTGAAAGTACAAAATACGAAATAAAGGGGAATAGGACATTGTGCCTGAAGCTCAGAGCGATCTTCACTGCTACAGTGCTGGGATATTTCAACTTGGTCCTAGAATTTCTGAGGCACTCTTAGATTTGATGCCCTATCTGCAAGCTTCGGGAGGGAAGAAATATCCTTTGAGATGCAACAAGTATTTTATATATTTATTTTTGCCAGTTTAACACTACCCAGATCTGCACGTCATTTCACTATGAAGGAATTCAAATAAAAATAAAAGATACTTTTAAAAGCTAGTTAAAGGGGGGAGGAATTTTAATATAATCTTTATGATGAGAAAAATGCTACATTAGGAACATTCAAATGTGTTTACTGAACCATTTTGTTTCTCCTGATGAAAGTCTCAGTGTTGCTCAAGTGGACTAACTTACTTTATAGACTCAAAAACTGTAACAAATTAGTACTGCCTACCTCTGGATTTAGCCTTTAAATCATATTTAATAACCTATGAAATAATACTATGAAAGTACAACGGTCCTTTGAGACAGCAGGGTTCGGTGGCATATTTGCTCTTTGAAGCCAAATGAAACATAACGAAGATCTAACTAAATTATAAACTGCATGTTTAAAAAAAAGCAGATGTTTGGCTATTTTTAAATACAACCAATCTATTGCCAGGTGTAAAAAACAGTTACTGGCTGAAATACATCTGAAATCTTAAAATACACAGAAGTTTATTTAGAATGTATAAACAATATAATGAAAAAGAAGTCAAATCTGTCATATGTTTTATCACTGCAATTTTGGAGGTATTAGAATGGGAGTAAATGGTAAAGCTGAGTTAAAATCTGAGCAGAGGTTTATATATAGAATTAATAAGTCATGGGTTTTATAAAGCAGCCAACACATTCCTATCCCTTTTCCCCGCTGGCATAATTTTTGGTGTATTTACTCATTATCATAATTTTTCCACATCCTAATTTCTTAAATGCTTCTTTAAAAGTGAGTAGAAAACATCACTAAACCTTGTAAGGCTTTTTTAATTCTGGTTTTAATTCTACCAGCCTGGTTTTCTATAGAAAACATTATCTAAATTCCAAATTACTTTAGAAAATGCAGAGTGATGAGCAGCCGTCAGTCACTTCGTTAGATGTGGTTTGCTGCTACCTTTCAAATTCCAGCTAAGGTATGGACTGAGTGCAGATCCTACATAAGTTAAAAATCCTTATGGAACCTGAGTTGTCCATATATTTTAAAACTAAATAACCTAGTTCAACCTGAGCTGTGCATGTAAAACTACAAGCTGTGAATCGGAATGCCTGAGGTAGAAAGAGACTTAAAGGACAAGGTAAAATAAAATGTATATAAATATTTTCTAGGGCTTTCCATAGCCTTACTAAAAACCTAAAAACCAGTTCATGGAACAAATGGCAAGAAACACACATGCCCACAGAGAAACAGTTGTCACACAGCAAAATCTCTGGCACAATTAAAGTGGAGGAACAGGGTGTATACTCAACATTGTTCTGCCCAGTGTATCATTGGTGGAAAAGTAATGGAAAATGAAATTATTTGTTAGAATGCAATTTAAGGCATCTGATAGGTTGTCCATTTTATTCAATTTATAATTAAGATAGTGTTTAAATTTGAAATGAATTCTATATATGCATGTTCAATAGGCTATAGCACAACAATAAGAATGGAATCACATCTCATTTTATCATAAATTGTGTAATAAGCGATAAGGTAAAAACTAGGGCTAAAATCCTGCCAGCAAAAATGAAAGAGAGCGACCTCAATTGCCCTAATTCATTCTGCTTTCTTTCTTTCTTTTTTTTTTTTTTAAACTCTTCATTTTCCCTCTGTTCACATTATTAGCTTACACATGAGTGCATTATTAGAAAATAACAAAGCCAAACAGGGAAACTTGGAAGAAGCAGGAGATAGGATCCCCTCTACAGCTGAAAGGTATTCTCAGTTCATTGCTTAGGAGTTGCAAAAATAGTTTTCTTGCCAGGGAAGGACAATGACCTCTCTCTTTCAACAAGCTTGGTGGTTGGTCTTTTGATGGGAAAAACTAGGGGATACAACATCTGGTAATTTGTGTTCCTGAGCTTAGCTGAGGTCTTAACGATGTAAGCAGATTATTCCTGAAGAAGAACAAAAAAAATTCCGGAAGACTCAATGAACTATTTAAAGTTATTAACTGGGGCATTCTGGCACTTCAACACTCTTTTCGGATTCCTTTTCCTTTTAGACGTTTGCCTTCTGATCAGCTTGTTCTAAAAAAAGAGCTCTACCACCTTCCAACCTCACCACGCTTGTCTGGTGGTCCACGCATGTTCTGTCATGCGTGCAAAGTCCCCCTTTTTTGACTCTCCACTGCAAGGAAGATGATTATTTTCCTGATTAAGTTTTCCCCTGCAGAACATCGAGTGCTTGTACCACCCCTCTGAGCTGCTGTGTGTGTCAGGAGGACTGAGCAACATGGAGAGCAGCAGCCGACCTCAGATTAAGAAAGAAAAAGGAAGAAAAATTGATGGGTGGAAAATGAAGAAAAAGATAAGTTATGTGTACTCTTGACCAGCAATTTCATGCTGAAAACAAATATTCCAAGGAAAACATCCTCTATTCCTTCCTCAGCACCCTTCACCCTGCTTTAAACAGCTTTGCGCAACTTTAGCTTTTATTCCTCTACTCGCTATAATTCTTCCAAACGTTTTAATTGCAATAGTGTAGTGATTCAAAACATCTGCTGAGTTTCACTGTTCCTTCTACAGGCAATAGACACGTACTTCCCAACCTACACACAGGAGACAACAGTCCAAGTTTAAATTAGACCTGTAGTTTGCTGCCTGCAAAACCAAAGCCATGTTGTGAAACGGAACAAATGACCAAGCTTCTAAGAGAATCTGTATCTGTTAGATGTAAAAATGGAGCGAAATCTCAGACTAAGAGTAACCTTAAGTCTAATAATGGCAAGATACTTGCTCATTTTTATAGATTTTAGTAGGGAAACTCAGAGTTTAAGATGAAACCAGAGAGTTACAGCAAATACACAAATATTTCAACCAGAACTCAGTAATTTTTCTATATTCAAAAAATCTCTATGCTGTCAATTAAGTATGAAAAGCAATGCAATCCTATCAAAACCCTCTCCTTATAAGCATCCTTTGGCCTTTTTTAACAGTCACGGCATCTTTTAAACATATTTCAACAGACTCATAGGAACTTGTCTATAAACTTTATAGAAATATACAGTCTTAGACTCCTGTGACCTGCAGCACTTGCAGCTGTTGGTATCAGCTACCATGAGTTAAATAGCTAAACACTCCATTTACATTCAGCTAGAGTTGGCCATACAAGCAAAGAGCATGATTTTCTGGTACACTGAGCTTTAAACTTAAAGCACTTTCCAAGACTTTGCCAATGCTTACTATTAAATGGGAAATTTCCATTGGCAGTGCTCATTTCCACACAACTTGAATGTATGTTCTGTATTTGTTCACTTTTAAACTCAGTACTCATTTCCTAATAGAACAAATACACAATTTGCCGTGTTTATTTTAGAGCATTACTGAGTCTCTGGAGGAGTTGTTTTGTTAAATTATAGTTTTTAAAGTCGTGCGCTCATAAATTAAGAGCCATCCTACGCTAGGGAATACTCTGGAGCAAAAATTCCCTTTGGAAACCTTCAAGACCTTTGCCCACACACAAACTGCAGAATTGTTTTTTGTGATGTGTTATGTATCTGGAAATTAACACTGAAGAGTTTCAGAAGTTGACTTACAACACAAGCTCTGCCTATGGTATGGCCTGGTATCAACTGCAGTAAATCAACCAACACAACTCCAGTATCTTAAATCTTTTTTTTTCCTCTATGGTTTTAAGATAAAAATTAAGTAATGCAAACTGCTTCAGTCAAGCTCTTTGTGGCAAACATTTGCCATCTGCACTGGAGGTACTGCAAAAAAATCCATTCAACTCCTGGATGCAGAAATAAGTTCTATTCCTTTCCTTTTCTGTATACACAAATACTTTGACTCCACATAAAACATCATGTTTACCTGTAATGTTTGGTAGTTTCGCCAGCAAAAGAATTACCCCAAAACACACATTTTTAATTGTCACATTCCCTTCATTCTATACCCTAAGCCAACAATAGTGCAGCATATGCTGCTGTCCCCTAACATCATAACACACTGATCTCAAAAATGTGATCCTTCTAATCCTGGCCACATCAAAATGCTTATTAATGAAAGAGAGCTTCACGTTCTTGCCAGTGTACAGATGTATTCTTTATGTCAATAAATTGGTATTTTCTGTTTACATTATTGGTACTGAGGTCTTTGAACATGAGACAAGTTGCAGTGTGTTTCAGGTGTCCCGTGTAATTGGGAGCACTGAGGTTCTGAAGGACACTTAAGTCTCTTGCCTATCCCAGCTTTATGGCTTTCACCTTTTGGGCAAGATCAGCAAGTACCACCCTTTGTTGCAGACAGACGTAACAAGAGGGAACTGCTGGAATTTCAAAGTTTCGTGTTTACTGGCAAGATTTGGTGCCTGTTTTTCTTCACAGAGAAATAAGACAAAATCAAAGTACACAGAGCACTGTGCACATTGTACACAGCATGTGCTTTGCTTCAAGAGCCAACTCAAGTAGAAGAGAATGTAAGAGTTGCAAAGACAGATATAGCACACTGTCATCACCAGTTGCCTCTTAGTAAAGTGAATCCTGTTTTTCTAACACCTACTTCTTTGCAAGAGCGCTTTATTCCCCATTGTTTACTTTTTAGAAGTAGAGGATCCAAAAAAGTGTTGACTCTTTTAATACATGACAAAAAGTTTTACACTGAAGTTTTTCCTCTTCCCACACAGAGCAAAAGTCTCAAACCTTTATTATCACACAGCATCACAAGAACAAAAATCAGCATGCTGCTATGCTTTCAATGTCAGCCTAAAGAGAAACAAATCCTTGGAAAACTAGAATACCTAGAAAACTACAAGACTAAGAACAACACTGGAAGATCTTAGACGAAACATGACAAGTGTGGGTTTGGAACTGGGTACAGCAGCAAAGATCTTGGCCTTAGTGGAACAATGCAGAGTGGTCTTACAGGGGAGGTGGCCTTCAGGCAGCTTCATCTTCAGGGTGCTGGTTATGTTAAATCAAAAATTATTGGAGACTCTGGTTTGGCACCACAGACTACAACCAGTCCACCTGCCTCTGTGCAGATACTGAACTACCCGGGGGATTCTCCTCGCTGAGACTGTGGAATGCTTTTGCAGGGCTTTCTTCACAACATAGCACGAAAGAGACAAGCCTTGTGGATCTGATCAGACTGGAAGTATTAAAGCCAAATTTTGCACTGACTTACATTCTGGGCAATGGCCTGAAAGAGCAAAGAGGATTTCAAAAGGTTGTAGAATATACATATAGACCATTACCATCTTTGCAAATAAAACTGGTGGAAGTACAGAATAGAAAAGTAGACTTGGTGGTTCTGAAACTCTCATGTACAATGGGATTTTAAGGGCTAACTTTTCAAGGGGTGGTGAAACAGCAACCTCTTCAAAATTCATGTGTCATCACTACAGCTTCAAAAGTAGGTGCTTGTACTCACTCTGCACTGGCTAATACAGTATGCTTACAGGTTAACCATATTCATTCTTCTAGGCAATCCTAAGCTCTTCAGATCTCGCATACACGTGTATGTAGCTTCACTACATGACATGAAGCTGCCAGCTCTGGTAGCTGACACAGATACATCAAGAGAAAGCAAAGTATCACCTTCAGAATTAACCATCTGACCTAGGTCTGATACATGGGTACGCTCCAAACATGCACAAACAGTAGAAATCAACCAGTTTGCTCCTTGGGCCAAGATGTGCTATTTCTTACATTGCTGAGCCTCTATTGGAGTGGGATAGAAAGTCAGTTGTTTTGTAACACTACAACACAACTAAAGACTTGTAAGAGAGGCTGAACATGGATCTGGGAAGTAACAGATGTCAGGGCATGTCATATTACTGCATACACAGGAGCATCTTCCTACTCATGTACTTCCATTTCTTTTAAAAGGACCACAATGAGAGCAAAGTAGTACTCAAAGTCACAAAATTTAACAACAAAAACAACTTAGTCATTTGGCACTAAAAATAAAAAGACATTGTGAGGTTTACAATAAGAGAAAACAGACAGAGGTATATCAGAAGGGGAGGGAAAGGGCTTTTTAACAGGCTACTTGAAATTATGTTTTAAAACAAATAACCCCATATAACCCCTACAAACACTCCTGCCAAGACTGATTCTGCACAGGCATGCAGGCCAAGCAAGGGATCAATGTGTTTTTAGCCTCTTTAAAAGATAAAACAATTATCATCACAACTATACTTAAGCCATCTAATTGGTACAGTAGTGATGGCTTTTGAGATGGGTGGGTAGAGAGCAACTTACTTATGGTGACATTCAAAACACAAGCCTGTGAAATACTTTGGAAACAGACCAACACTATGAAAGATCCCAAATTTACTGCTGCGATATCATCATCAGGTCTTCATCATGAAACATCTATCTAAAATTGGATAGAATTTCCACCTACCCCTCCGCCCTGATCTGTTGAAAACCAGGAGATGAAGTGAGTTATGTCCCATTAATCTTTCTCATAGAAGAATCAGACAGATGGGCTGGATGAAGCGGAGGTGAATGAAGAGAAGCACCTGCTATTTTCAGGGAGTTGAGGGAAATTGGTAAGAGAAAAAACTCACAAGTGGGCGGAGAAGGAACAGTATTGCTCTATTACTGGATACCTTCTGAAAAAATGACTGATAGGCCTTATGCATCTATGATAATATGTGCTCACATCTCCTGGTGGGGGAAAAAAAACAAACAAACATCTCAAAAACCCAAGGATGGCATTAGCTTTACAGGTCACGAGTCAAAGAGGCTGATGAGCTGTCAGAAAAAATTACATAGCAGTCTGAAATACATAGGAACATGTCTAATTGCTGTAAAGAGTCTGATGAAAAGGAGTGATGAATGTGTGTTCTCGCAGCAAAGGAAGATAATGCTGTCAGAGAAGTCATCTCTGCTCAGAAAAATCACATCGTGTGTCCTCCTCTGATTTGAACCTTGAGATGGAGGGGCTTTTGTAAGAGAGGTCCTGGAGAAGTTTCTCAAGGATGTTTTTATTCAATTCCATACTGCCTGGCAAATACTAAAGGAAACTTAATATACGCTGTTAAACAAAAAAGTAAAATAAATCAACATTTTACACATTTTCTTCTGTCACTGAAGAGGGACTTCAAATGCTTGTGCCAAATGCTGAGCAACCAAACTTCCTGGAGTCCTACACTGTGCCAGATGAAAGGAACTACCAAGTCTTATAAAGAAATCAACCTAGTAGATATAGCACTTGTTGGAAAAGTAAAAGAAATTGTTAAGTGACCAGTTTCAATGCTAATTATAAAATAATCAGTTTCAATAGATGGTTTTGGTGGTTCTTTAACACAAGTGTAGCTCTTACTGACAAAACAGGACATGCATTCATACAAATGTAGTGTGGATTTCAGCAGGTGTAGTTCAGCAGCCTCTAGGGATAGTGACAGTTCTACCCACTCAGAGTACTTGGGGGCCTTGTTTTAGGGAAAGGTCCTTAGTAATGAAATTTACTAAGATAGTTATTTCACTTACTTGACACCTTTGTAGGACAGTACTCCAATGAGTAAGGGGAACGAGGGGGGTCGTTTCTGGTGAATAAACACCAGCCTGTGTTTAAATACCTGGCAATATAGCTGATATAATGATCTGAAGCACCTGACAGCCACCACACTTGAAAATAATGTCTGTAAACACAATCAAAAAGCACAATAGACATTTTTAAAGTATATTGGGGGGGCCAGGGGAGTGCAAGTTTCAACTCCAAAAAGACATTTTGGAGATCATTCTGTCTTATCATGTTTCATTAATGTAAGCCTAAACTGAGTACTATTTATACACGATTTAATAATACTCTAGAATCCATTTCTAAGAATTTACTTGTCTTTAAGAGTACTGTGTTTAGTCAAGTTTACATTGCATCTGTTTATGTAATGTTGTTTTTCTTTAAAATCCACTAAAAGGTGTTAATTAGAACTGGGTGATTAGTTCATAATGAACAGTTTAAGCAATTAATGCTCCACTTTTCTGACCCTGGAATTGTCTATATATAAAGAGCAATTTTCTTGAACTTGTTATTCAAAAACTATGAAAATTATTTCTTCAGATCTGCAGCTCCTCAGTAATCAGTTCACTGTATTTAATAGCTGGAGTTGTGTTGGTTATTCATGATTTGATACAATGTTCTATGCTGTTATTTTTATTCCAGCATAGGTCAGAGAGACACTTTTAGAATCAGGTGCCATACTACGCACACAGCCTTTTGAATCAACTAGCTTTGATATCGTTGCAAATATTCTCAAGCATTAGCTTGAATTTCCTTCACAACTGAGGAAACGAGTTCACTAGAATATCTCCTGGTAGAAATACAGAAGCGAGCAGTGAGAGTCCGAAATCAAGAACTTCTGAGAATCAGAGCGAGGTTTTCTGCTGAGTTGCACAAAGGCCAAATCGGATCATAAACCAAATTGATTAGAAATACTGAGATAAAACCAGGGATGTTTGCAATATCTGCCTTGGTGTGTGAAGTTATATCATGCACTTCTGGCTCAGCTCAAACACTAACCTACCCTCCCCAAGCACTTAGTCACAAGGCAGGCACATATAGCCTCCAAATGATTCTTCACAGTGAGATTCAGTCCAAGACTGTTTCTTTTTTTATGATTATTATTCTCTTCAAGGTGATCTCCCTTCTTCAAGCGAGTACCTGCATGCTTCTTCCTTAGCACCTGAACAACATCACTTCGACCTTGAAAATCAGCACACCCATTTTATCCTTTTTTTTTTTTTTCACTTTACCTAATGAAAACAAAAACCAAACCCTAAACAGAACAATAGTGGCAGTGATACAGTCTGAGGCCCACAAGTGCAGATGAAGTCCGTGTGAAGACATCTTCCCCAGCCACATTCGAAATCTTGCTTTTCTGTTTGTATACAGACACATGTGAAAGAACAGAAGGAAAACAGCATCTTTCATGGAACAAAATAGTAATAATACAACACGGAGGTTTTGGCATACCTTTGACTGTGGCCAGTAACTGTCTGTTAACAGCAAGCAAACCAATGAGCTGGGGATTTTTAAGACCACACTGGCCCTGGGAGTAGCACTCTTTCATTTCCCAGACTTTGTCACTCGCCATAGAGCTGCCTGACATAATGGACTTTTACAACGAGCTCAGAAGCAATTGGCAATTAAGTGGTTTGAAGGGGTGCTTCTGGGCTGCCGTGAAAGGCTTCAGGTGTGAAACGCTTGTTTTCAAGAGCACTAAGCAAAATGTATAGTTGCTTTCAGGGGCCCCCTTGTCCTTCTGAAGGAAGGGGGAGAGATGGGGGAAGCAAGGACACTCAAGAGCAATTTGCTATTCAGTGCCTGAATGCTGTGTGCTTTTTCTCTCTCCCCCCTCCCCATCCTTGTGTGGCTGGTAAGGAGGGCAGATTGCGATGGCACAAACAGCTTTCGGCACAATGGCAGATCAAGAGAGAGGCAGGGAAAATGAGGCAGAGAGAGAATGGGAGCCTGAATGAAGTAAGGATGGTTTGATTGTTAATTGTGGGTAAATGTGTTGCAAGAGTGAAAAGGGTTCATGGACTACTTTAAAACTATACCCAAGCAATAAGTACAGAGTGTGGGGAAATAAGGAGATGTTCCTGACCCTTGTAAGAGCTATAGTATTGCATCTGGCCCACTTGAAAAGTAAATTGAGAACTGTTAAAAAGATAGGCAAATACATTTGTGTGCATTATATACTTCCATTTCTAAAGGAACCCTGACCAGCAAATGCACTGGGATGGCATACACACAATATTCCTTTCTCCAAGGATTACTTCACCCATAGGACAAAAACAAAGCAAGCTATAACATGAACATGCCCCAGCATACAAATATTTAAAATACAGATTTTTAAAGGTGAATAAAAATACGTTTCTAATCTAGGACAAAATATATTTGTTCTAAGGCTAGCACAAGGGTAAAGAAAACTTCAAACAGAACGAAGGGAACAATATCCTTCATGAAGACTGTTTCATGTCACTTTTCCTTGTATGACCTTTACTTCTAACATATTGATTTTTTCCTAACCCAGCCTTGCTTTGCAGAAAAAAGGGGTATTGAGTCTTTGAGCTGCTTACATATCACTATTGTACATGCATTCTTAAAGGTGAAGGATCCCCTTTCAGAAGATGACTATCTGACTGACAATATGATTAGAATTGTCTGAGGACTTTTCATTTTAAATGTAGAGCCATGTATATCAGTTTGGAGCAAGGGGAGGGGATGTGAAATAGCTCCAACGGTGCTAAGCCGATGAAGTATTTGAGCAAGAGATGTGCTCAGTTATGGCCTTTTGTGCTCTGGCAAGGGAGGTGAGCTTCAGGGGAAACCAGAAACGTGTCTCTTGGACCCCTGCAAGAAACTGCTTTTAGTCCCTCCATCTGCAGCCCTCCCTAAATGCCTGCCAAAAGGTTTATCCCTGTTGCTTCTGCAACCTCCCAAGCAGGCCAACATTAGCAACACAAGCGACCTACATCAGACCAACCTGAAGAGTTCATCTACATCCTCCCAAAACTTTGTGTGTTAAGAAATCATACACAAGTAGAGCTACCATCTATTTCAAGTGGAGACAAGTGGGTCTGGATTTAAAACATTCTATCAAAGGAGCACTTACTCTGTAACACCAGAGTACATCATATCCTCCCTTAAGCCATGATTCCCTTCTCACTTGTATTTCTGTGAATCAGAAGCAACACTAATTCATTCATGGAGTAAGCCCTTGTGAAGCTGGGCTCCACAAAAAGAAGGAAGATCACGCCTCTTGTCAGCCTTCCCTTTACTCATCACAAGAGAAGTGTCATTTCTGCTTGCAAGAAAACACAGTGAATTCTAACAGCAAAACAGAGAAACCTTCATTCTCATTCATGCATCTCTGAATTGAAAATGCACTTGCACAGACCCTCTGAAGTTTAGGCACAGACCCACGCCGCAGGGATGTCAGTGAAAAATCTTTCCATGGGTTTCAGTAGAAGTTAAGTCTCTCTGTAAATTTTTTCACTCAGTATCAAGTAATAGTGCTCAAAAAGTGCACACACCAGGCAGGGGCTGCGCTTAGCAACCTACACATGCAAGTGCAAGCCAAGTCACAGCACCTTTGGAACCAGGGCTTTTGAGATGTAAATCAACTCCCACTGGACTGGTTTTACCAGCTGTGGGGTTCAATGCACTCAACCCCCCACCCAGAAGTGAGAATGGCACAGAAAGCTGTAAACCAACTGGTGCTCAGCTGCAAGTGTGTTGTGCTTGCGCAGACTGTTGCATAAACAAAAGAATTTATTCAGAGCATGATGGACATGAATTTATGCATGTAACCTCTGGCTCAGGGAGCTGAATCTAGATCCTTTGGCTGTTGTTTTGTGCATCACTATTCCAACTTCAGAAACCTGAAATGTGTACAGGTAACACGGAAAAATAAAAATAAATACATAAGGAAGACTAATTCCAACAAATCAAAGTATTTCAGTTCAAGTCTTTGGTGTTTCAGTTAATGTTTCATTTTGGAAAAATAATATAAGGGGAATCAAAAGTTTTTAAATTCAAATAAAGTGTGATGAAAAGCAAGAAATGAGAAATTGTTTCAGCACTTCTCACCATGGATACAGCAGAACTGACATTTGTGAATGAAAACTTTTAATTACCTGTAAAAATATGACACTTTATTTTGGCACTGAGAGCTTTCTCCATGGAAGACAGAAGTTCATTTACAGAAAAAAAGCTCAAAATGCAATTTGGTTTAGAAGTGCTTGTAGAAGAGAATGCAAAACTGGTCCCTGTACAGCACCTACGGACCACACTCATCCAACCAGTTCAATATTAAATTATGATGAAGGGGAGGGGACTTAGTCCTCTGATACCCAATTGTGGCACAAGTAGGCCCTGCTTGCTTGCACATAACCAGGGGAAGATAACAGGGCACACGATTAATTTTATGCTTACTGCTTTATACACCACTAAGCGCATTCTAAATCACACAGAAAAGCTGGTGTAGCTATTTTAATGTAAGGACCTGATATATTGAAGCTGCACACAGTTTCCCCTATGATTTTACACTCAAACTCCAGCACAGTTGTCAGACTTTCTACTGCTCTTATTCTTCTGATTCCCACCACAATATGGGCATGCTGTAGTGTCTCTCATCTAAAAATGAAAACATACACACTCTAGCCCACTCCTGTCTCTCCAATCACTGCTTCCTCTCATTTTCATTGTACAAGCTGTTTATAGCTGCTGTCAGTTCTCCTTCCATTTTGTCCTAAACTGTTCCTAATCTAATTTCTGCCCGTTACACTCAATTGACACAGTTCTCACCAGAGTCTCCGGTGACCTCTTCTTAGTCAAAGCTCCAGCCATACCCTTCTCATTATGCCAAGGTCTTTTTGACACAGTTTTCCATGATGTTCTTCATTAGAGTTTGCTATTCTTTGACTGCCGTGACACTGACCTTTCATGCTCTCCTCTCAACCTCCTAGCTGATCCTGACACCGCTCAACTTTCTGTGAACATTTTGCCATCTCAGTTGGACCCATTTTTCTCTTCCTACCCTCATCTCTGCGCCATTCCAGCTGAGAAATTCAATTATCTTTACACTACTGACTCGTAGCTCTCCATTTACTCCAAATGTGCCTCCTGTCCAAGTTAAATCATCGCCACACAGAAATTTAGCAGCCAGCTCAACTTCAGCGTAACAAACAGAGCAACAAGCATCCTCCTCAGCTCCCCCAACTCTACCTCTTGTTTAGCCACCATGGAGATCACCATTTTCCTGCTTATTCCTCACATCTATAACCCAGCCTTTACCTCTGAAGACCCTAATTACTTCTCAAAAATACAGCCTTGCCTCTTCTGGTTAAAACTGTTACCATGTTGCATCATGATTAACAAAACATCTTTTGCCTCAGCTTTGACAAATGCAACCTTGCCCTGCTCATATCCTTTCAGAGTATTTCCATAAGGATCGCTTTTCCTAGCCCATTGCTTTGATCATGTCCCCTCTTCATCCCTCTGCCACTCTCCCCTGCCAAACTGCATCAAACAGAAAGTACTTGTCTTCACTTTCAAGGCCCTTCAGAGATAATACCTGTGATACCAGTCATCTCTTTGTCAGGATGCTGAACCTCATCTCCAAGGAGCCAATAATGCCAGTTTCCACCGCAGACTTATTACAGTTTTCAAAAGAGCACCTTTCCACTGTCACACATTCTGCCCTTCGCTCATGGGAGGAACATCTATAAACACACCTCATTATGTGTCTTCAAGTCCTTTGCAAATTTTTCCTTTTTTATTTCTTATTTGAGGTCTATAAAAGCCCTGAGAAGCGTCCAGCTGCTGCCTGGATAAGACCACTGCCAAACACACTAAATGCTATGAAGCTATTCAATATAAATCCTTTCTGTGTGCAGGTATCACCTCCCCTACAACACGTAAGTTGTAAACTCTTTGGGGTATGGATTGTCTTTTTGATTTGTGTTTGCACAGTGTGTAGCACAACAGTCCTGACCCTTACCAGATTCTACGGAAGTAAAAGCAAAGTGGCGAATGGGATGTTAGGGAAAGGGTTAATCACTTTACAGCAATTAGTTGGTAACTAGATACCTTTCTGGGACAAATTATGAGCCAATTAGACTGTCCTAATGATGGCATGTTTCCATCTTGCACTTCCCTTGTAAGACCCCAGTAGTGCCCTGCTGAGGAGAGCAGGTGAGTGGAGCTTCTGCAAAAGTGATCTTCAAGTTTTCATTATATTTTTCCTCTTTATACACCTTCCAAAAAAATGACAAACCAAAATGTTTAAATTCAGGTGACTAAAACCAAAAAATACTCTTCCAAATAAGTTTTCTACAAGTCCTATTCTGAATTTGTCTTTTAGGTTTATGGACTCTTTCAGATTGTGACCATACAACTATGTTCTGTTCCTTCCAGGAGTTTGGTGCGTATTTCTTCAAGCCAAAAAGAATTCTTCATATTTGCTCCCACCAATTTCTACAGTTACTAATGCAAAAAACTCGAGAGAAGTAAATACAATTACCCACTTGAGGTCAAACAAGTTACTTCTTCAGGATGCTAAACTTTTTGATGTACAGTGCTTATAATTATTCAATTAGTATTAGTGAGAAAACAGTCTGTAATAATACAGCTAATAATTATTTAACTCATTGTGATTTATCATACTAGTTAGCACTGAAAAATACTCTCCATGCTGTAATTTCTTTGTAAGCCAAGTGTTATTTCAAGATATGCTAGCATTTAAGAAGAAAATTGCCTGTATCTGTATATCCATGAGCTTTCACTTCCTTTTGGAAGGTATGTGGCTGTGATCTGTGTAATACTCACAATATTTGGAGCTAAATATGACACAATTTGAATGTGCAAAGGCACACATACAGATAAGAGAAGCTGCATTTAAGGCTATATTTTACTACTTACAACATCAACTGTCTTTTGAAAGAGTTTTCCAGAAGAACAACTGTCTGTCCCTGCAGATCACCAATGAACCAGCACCGCCAGAAACTCTGGGAATGGCTCCCTCTTGCCTAAGACCACCACAGCAACCAGACACTGAACTACTACTTAGCCCTACACTGAAATTCAAGACAGGGTTAGTAATCATAGAAGCATAGAATAGTAAGGGTTGGAAAGGACCTTAAGATCATCTAGTTCCAACCCCCCTGCCATGGGCAGGGACACCTCACACGAAACCATGTCGCCCACGGCTCCATCCAACCTGGCCTTGAACACTGCCAGAGATGGAGCATTCACAACTTCCTTGGGCAACGCATTCCACCTCACCTCCCTCACAGTAAAGAACTTCTTCCTTATATCTAACCTAAACTTCTCCTGTTTAAATTTGAACTCATTCCCCTCCTTGTCCTATCACTACAGTCCCTAATGAAGAGTCCTTCCCCAGCATCCTTGTAGGCCCCCCCATCTGTCTGTGACCACAGTGAAACCTCACCTAAAAACTTATTACTTGTATTGTCCTCCTTGCAGCTTGCATTTCTTCTGCATTAGCTACTTGGAAGGGAATTAGCTTATGTACCAAAGCTTATACTTTGCCATCACCTCATGGGTGCTCTTCCGGAAGTACTAGATCAGCCCATGATTTTAACTTTTCATGCATTAGTACAAAAAACACTGGAAGTATTTAATGGAAGAATTTAAACTCTGGGACATGCACCCCAAGTTCTGCCACAGGGCTTTTCAAATGAGTTACCAATGCTGCCTTTTTTCTTAAGCAATGAAACAAAACAAAGGGAAGATAATAGGGATTTCTTGTTTGTCCCTATTTCCTTCTCAGAGGTTTTGGGTTGGGGTTTTTGTTTTCCTCCAAGGATTACATAGTTCTGGAAACAGTGCTATTTTGTTGCAGCTTTAGTTTCTTCCATAGCACATCTCCAAACATTTCCGGAGGTCTAAGGGGCACTGCAGAGAGGACAAGCACAGCAGTAAGTTCCAGTGCATGGGCTGATCCATGTTAGTTGTCCACACGTGCTCCAGGTCCGATGCAAATGCAGAGAAATTAGAATTGGCTTGATTTCAGGAAATGTGGCCTAAACTAGTTTAAATATTTAGCATTTACCCAGCCTACCACTATGCACATGCCTCCTTACCACAGATCAGCTTCTTCTGCAGTTCAGCTCCAAATAACTTATTTCTTCCTTATAAAAATGAAGTCATTAAGTAAAATTATCCTATTGTTTCAATGTTTCAACACTAGCTCCTATAAAACCATCTAAGTACCAGTTTAAAACCTAACACCAAGCAGTTATTTCTGCCATTACCATCTGTTGCATATAAGCCCTGTTAGACGTGTGCAAAGAATTTACGTACAGTCTGTGCAGAAGTGAAAAGGGCAAGACAAAAAAAAACCCATAATCCTATAACACCCCAGAGACCTTACAACGGGCTTGTTCTGGCTGCGTTCAACTGCAACTATCAGCAGTTTTTCATGGAAATTTTGTTTCATGACATTCCCCAAAGGTTCACTGACACACTCTTTTCTGGTCAGAACAAATGGTGGGAAAAAGTGCCTTTTTTGTTGTCCAGGATTACTGTGGCTATTTTGCCTTCTTGGTTTTATTCCGACTCTCAGTGAATGTCAAATATTTGTGCTAATTCTTTGGAGCCAAACAGAAACAATGTTATCACCACACCAACCTAGAACACTTGGGTATTTCAGCGATGAACTGATACAGAGAGAAATATAAGCATACAGCATTGACAATGCAGCCCTGCCTTAGCCATATTTTCCACCACATTATGTTAAGTATAATAAGTTAGTGAATACACAGTGAGAAATTCCTTGCCCTGAACAAACTGTATCTAAGTAGAAGTGGCAAACAAGAGGAAAGGCACAGAGATGAGAAATGACTTCTCAAGGCAGATAGCAGGTAGTAGGCAAAGCATGAATAGACCTGAAACACTCACTTCTGACTTTTTTTCATTACCATCTCTCCATAAATAGGACTTAATATATCCTCAGATGCATTAGGTGAAATTCATGACTTGCTGAAGTGTTTTCAGAGAGTAGCTACTGCACTTGGCAGGTCACATTTCGAACATAAAAGTCTCATTGGTACTTCAACACATTCATTAATAACTTCTCCAAAGACCTGTATTTGTAAACAAGGATGTTTGAATATACACTTACATGTTTCCTATGGTAACCATCTTAAATATTTATTTAGTGTCTCTGTTTATTAATGGCCCCTATTTCAAAACATAAAATTAAAAATAAAAAACTGTTCTTTTGCTCAAGAACTGCATACAGCATGGACAGACTGTTCTGTTGAACTGATCTCTGCTTTTAAAAGAGGTTCAGATACTCTTCTACACCCAAATAGCAATTCAGTGCTCTAACTGAATTTAGTTACCCGCAGAAGAAATTCTTATCAGTGGACTAGTGAAGAATTGGAGACTCAAAACAGAAGGTAAGCCTAGGATAAAGTCTCAGTGATCCAACTTAGTCCTTAAGCAATGTCTCATTTTCTCTAAGCAGGAGCTGCATGAGGTTAAACATTACTGCCCATATTGGGGGCGGGGGGGGGGGGGGGGAAGAGGGGGGCAGAACCCACCAAAAAAAGAAGAGACACTTATGGCATTAAGATTAATGTCCAAATTGCTGATTAAGACCCTGAGCCAGGTCTTCTGATTCCAGTTCATCAGCAGTTCTATTTCTGTGGGTGATACAAGTGGAAGAGGGCTATAAGCTGCTCTACCAGTACGATGCCACAATACCTCACAGCAACTGCAATACAGCTTCAAAAGGGCTACAAAGCTGCCGCTTCGCAGCAGCGGCCCATTCTTAATTAACATTTTTGGAAACGCTGCAATTCAGCTGTATGGCCATTCCATCTCAATTGATAGCTGACTGGAAGTGATTTTCACAGCTGGGCTGCCGATCCAATGCCCAGGGAGGCTGCAATATCCCTAATTTTGCAGCACTGTTTACAGCCGTAATTAATATTTCTGGAAGTGCTGCTCAGCAGCTCGGTGGCCGCGCTGTCACACTCAATAGCCAGTTGGATCCTGCTTTAGAACCGAGCTCTAAACCTGCTGCATGCACCAGCACAACAATCTGATGGTGCCACTAGGCAGAGTTTTGACATCTCTGCAGGTTACTTCCAGCATATCATAGAATGGTTAGGCTTATATCACTGTTACTTTATAGCTAACATCAAGCCTTTAAAGTTGAATGTTCTTAGAAATGTCTTATCCATGAAGCAGAGATTTATTCTCATCAGGAAAATTCTCATCAGTGCCTATTATATTGCACCTCAGCAGATCTGCTTTTATAAGAGAGGTTTTAAAAGTTCCTGTAACTCATAACTAGGACAGGAACAACCCCCTGTGTAAACATGCCTGTATACATACAAAGTAATATATTATTAGCTCATTTCAAGAAGGGAGATTTGGTCTCCCACAGAAAGAATGCATACTCCTCAATTAACATCATTAAGCCATATTAATAATGGATGTCTGACAGAATCTGCATGGGAGTTTAAAAAGCATTATAAGAATTTTGACTCTGCTGTATCATTTTATTGAATATATGACATAAGACCGTGGAATTTTGAAAAACAAATGGATATTTTTACATTCCTGCCAAAGAATTCCTATTTCTAAGGACCCCCATTCACCTTTATGGGACAATCTTTATGAACTTTGGGGTCTGGTGATATCAGCACGAAGCTGATAAAACTAGAATATACTCAAAATAGAAAGTGTGTGTAGGTGCTAAAGCATTTCAAAACTATGCATTAATGCTTTCTACTGAAAGCAAATCAGGCAAAACCCTTAGATTACTTTCCCCTAGATTTCTAAAGTTCAGAGATCATACATGGCAAAAGAGTTAAGTGAAACCTCCCAAAAGGCAGTAAAATAGAAGTCAGCTGTGGCCCAAGTTGTGGATTTTTCATTTGATGCTTTTGTTTGTTCAGGGCTTGTTTGTTTCCCTTCCGCACAATTTACAAAGTATGGATTTGATGACATAGATTACCCACGTGCTTAATGCTTTTCAAGGCAAACTGCATAAAAGAGGAATTTGTTCTATGCACATTCTGCTTTGTAACAGATATTCCCTTGCTTACTTTATATCTCTTGTTATATTAATCTTGTTCCCCTGGAATGAGAAAGTGCCTGTGAGTGGGGTGGTGGATTGATTATTTGTTTGTTTTACTTCTAACCACCAACCGAAACCAAAGGCATTAAAAGTGCCCAATGAGGGGAATGAGAGAAGATCACGAAGTCAGCCACTAAACAAAACAAAAGTGTGTGTGTATGGGGGGAGGGAAGAGATTAATCTTATTAGGATCGTATATCATGAGGTTGTCAGGTGTGAAAGCAAACGAATGGCCTCTGTTTATCTGAGCTAAACCGTGTGGTTCACCAAAAGACTCACTCCAAGCAGGGTTGTTGGTTTTTTTTACCCTTAATAAATTGGCTAAGTCGGTGCAGAATGTTGATAATGAAGTATGTGCAAGGGAGGTCTGAGCTCTTACCTTCCACTGTTTAGATGCAACCAAGCTTTTTTTTTTTCCTCCCCCTCTTTTTTTTATCACAGCTGATTCAGAAAGCCCTTTGGAAAGATGAAGTAGGTAGAAATCAAAATAAATGGATTCTATTAAAACCAGCAATGCATCAACTGCTTGATAAAGTGATTAATAAACAGCTTAGGATGGTGATTGATTAAACTCTTTAATCAAAGTGCTAAACTGACTTAATATGGATAGTTTCAACATGTTCAAAGTATACATTTTCTCAGCTGAGGGTTCAGAGTTGTTTATGTAACTTTTCTGAAGTATATCCTATAGGTCTACCCTGCAGATAGCTGGGACTGTGGAATGTGTAAGTATTATAAAGTGCCGCATAGATGGCATCAGTTGCTGAAAGTTTGCAAGCAAATTATTCTGGTTTTACCAGACAGCATTTCTCCCACAAAATTTTAGCTGCAGCATCAGTTTATATTTTAATAGGACTTATGAAAGAGCACAGTACAAAGTAAAATAATCAAATTTTAACCATTCTATTAAGCACAATAGGGCCAAAAAGGAACAAGTGAAATTTAAACATAACAGTGGCAGAAGAGGATTACTTTTTGTGAAGGAGAGTTTATGTATTTATACTGCAAAAAAGCGTATTTCATTTGCTTCAATAGTTGATGTCATTCTTCACAGCCTGCAGCTGCGTTCATTACCTTAATTCCCTATTCCAGGATACACGGGAGAGTCTGCGATTGTGAAACTCAGGCAGGCACGTGCCCAGCACCACCAAGTCTCAAACTTTTTGTCACCTGAACACAGCAGCTTATCAGCTGTCATTCACAACTATAAATAAATAAAATAAAAGCTTTGAAGTACAACCTGGATATATATATCCAAAAAAAAAAAAAGCCCAAAACCATCAGCAAACTAAAGCCTGTCTTGTTTTTTATGCCAGTATCAGGGGAGGACGAGGAGGGAGGAATCCTGACTCAGAACTCTTCCAGGCTGCCTACTGGATTTGAACATCGAGACCTAGAAAGTTTTAAAGTCCCTATAGATTTACTTTTAGAACTGGAACTTTAGAGACTTTCCTCCTTGGTTTTTTGTTCATAACTAACTGGTGGCTATTAAAACTAAAGAATAACCTGCCTCTTAAACTGGCCATTCCACCCAGTAAAAACGTGCAAAGAGAAATGCAAGAGGAAGAGCACCCACTGTGCTTGCTTCAGTCTGCAGACGTGTGATAGCTCTAGAAGCCTGGACTGTAATCTAAATGTCTGTAGCCTTGTAAAAAGTAATAAACGTTGGTATACTTTTAATGCGCCATAACAATTTTTAAGCTCAAACTATCAATCACTATTACATAGAGCCCTCTTCCAGCTCACATGCCAAAGTGTTTCAGGTAGCAATATAATTATCCTGTTATGAGCATGTATAAAACAAACACCCCGTATAAGACCTTGCAATAGCAAGGTGCTTCACATTCACAATCCCTGGAGGAGGAGAAATTTTGCAAGAGAAAACTAATAATGTGTAATGGTCTGAGTGAATCTGCACAGGGATTTTCAATAGTCTCATCATTGTAAAATATATGGGACAAACAAATCACTTAAATAGCTTGGAAAGTGGCTGTGCAATGTTTTATAAACAATCAATAAAGCTTTAAAATCAATGTCTTGATGAACCACCAGCATTGGAGGTTATTAAGCAGAGTGATTTTTCTATGAGGAATGTACAATTGGAACAGCTATTTGAGAACAGATTTAAGCCTGCCTAGCTCCACCTCCTGCTTCCACCACTGAAGTAAGCCAGATACCTACATGAAAAGCACCATGCCACATGCACAGTACTATGTAGTGGAGCAATTTCTTCCATGCTGCATTGTCACCTCAGCCCTGAACTATGAAGACTTTAAAGGCTTTCTGTAGAGTTACAAATTCTACAAGTATGAGGTACTCAGTTCCACAAATTTGCTTATAGTGCTTTCATTCACAATGCCAAAAGATGGAACAGGAATTAAATTTATACAGAAGCTGCTGCCACTACAGGCTTATTTCTGAAGCAGTAATCAACAAATGCTTATTTAACATGTAAAATCTTCAGTGAATAAAACAAGGAACTTCATTACCCAACAACAGCAACCTAGAAGAGATATACCCATAGATGAAACCAAATAAAAACAAGGGTAAGATGGGGAAAAGGGACGGACACTGACACTATAGAAAGCAATTCCAAAATACAAGCTGGACTTGAGAATGGATGTGGAAGTGCCTCGTATAAAGCGATCAGCATCATGCAAAGCAGAGGAAAAAAGAAGATGGTTTGACAGGTATAATGAAAGGCCAAAAGCCTCTCACATGAGCAGCACTTTTATTTCTATAGTGTAAGTGCCTGATACCCTCGACACTCCAGTCTCTTGAGCTGTTCTTAATTGACATAAACAATTCACAGCACCACCCATCAAACACAGCTTTATAAAAGAGACAAATTAGATAACTATATGCACAATTCTGTGATGTATCTGGGAGTCACATATGGTCCTTCTTGCTACTGTTTTCAAAATAAGTCTATGTTTCAGACAATATTATAATGCAATTAATATTGAGTAGCTGTAATTCTGTAATATTATTTCTTCAATGTCTAAATTTAATAAGGGCACCACCATTTGGAGTTTTCTCTTTGCTTACCTCTTGTAGAAATCTGTATCTCGTTTCAATTTGCACGTATTGCAAGACTGATTCCTTTTAATGCCTTGTGTTACGGCAGGTTTTGATGAGTAGATGTTAGTCAGCAGAGCACACTTAAGACCTAGAGGGCCATGAAGAAAGGAAGATTCTTTTTCTCAGTTCTTTTATTATGCTTATTCCTACCATGTCTTTCCACCTCCAGTTACTCATTGTGGAATTTATAGATACATGCACCCACATTTGCAAAAACTCTTCTCACTGAATAAGGAGAAAAGGTCAGAGAACAGCAGCGTAAAGAGATTACAGCCATGCTCAGTCCCAGTGAGATTCCCCAGGACACTTTTTACGAGCACAGACTTGGGACCAGATTTGCAAATGACAGTACTGTGAACCCAGGTTAAGTTCTGAATACTGTCAATTATCATAACAATATGAAAACAACTGCTTAACTGGGAGAAATGTAATAAAATATCCTCAATTTATGTCATTTTATCCAACTGACTGTTTTGCCACCTACAACTTCCAGGAATAATGAATACTCTGAGTAAAAGTCATGACAGCATTGGTACAAGAAAGCAATTGGCTGTGCAATATTGAGAGTGCCATTCAAATCAGAAATCACCAGACAGTAAGTCACCTTTGCCTGCTGCCTCCTGGAATACCAAAGTACATGGATTTATGTAGAACTTCCAAGAGAAATGCCTCCAGTATCAGCTGCAGCACCTTGCAGCTGGCCATAACAGGAGGTTCATAACTCTCCTCTTCTACAGCTGAGGCATGAGACCTGACCTGATCTTGGATTCGTATAATTTTGAACACAGAAGAGTCTTTCCTCAGTATGGTATCCTCAATTAATAAAGCTAAACACTTTATGTTCTTACTGGCTGCTGCTGTGAGACTGATGGAAGTTATATTTCAGTCTCCGACTTAGGCAAAATACAGTTTTTAGGATCTAAACCAAAGGGCATGAAAGTCAAAAGGAGCCCTTCCACCTCACAAGCCTTGAATACCCTGGGAAAACTTGATACGGTCTTTGACTCTCCCACAATACACTCACTACTCAGCATCTTCAACTTTCTGGTGCTCTTGAAACTTAAGTATGCCAGATTTTAGACAATTGTCTGCATCAATCCACCTCTGTCTATAAGTTCAAAGTTTTATCAAATCAGGTTTTCTTTGCTTCTATCTGAAAGAATTGAGCTTTATCCTTCCACTTTTTAGGAAAGCAGTTCTATGTATAGACACCTAGGGCTCTGTATTCAGACAACAGTGAAGAGCAGGAAGCATTTGCTCTCCATCATCTCTAAACCATCCAGCATATCAAAGTTCAAAGAAGGACTTTACCCCTTTACTTTCAAGAACAACTGACTCCAATACAACCACGCTATGGATTTCCCTTTATAAATAGACTGTATGAGGCAAAGAAAGGGAGACCCTATATCATAAGGGGAAACAATATTTCTGCATGTGTATGTTCAGGGCTAACGAGCAACACCATCTGCAAGGCTGGAATATTTTCACACTCCTTTTTATTATACAAAACAATAAACCCTCTCCAGCTGATTTCTCTCATTGTAGAATGCAAATTGCCTATAACAGACCTCAGGGTGTGAGAAGACACTTATCAAACAGATATTACACATGCTCTCATACCAACTATGCTATCAACTACGCAATTTTAAATGTATTAAGGATATAAAGGTATCAACAAACCTGCTTTTTGTGGCTATAATAATCACAATCTGAAGCACCTCTGTTGGCAAGCCGGTGCTTAGAATACCGATCTTTCTCACTTTAGGTCTAAGACAGCATCTGCTTTATGCTAGGTGAAGTAGTAAGTTTTTGTTAAAGGAGCTGAAAACAAAATTTACTAATTTTTCATGTGTAACAAAGAAGTACTTTCACCTTGATGTAACAGATGCTATGACAGAACATCAAAAAGCTGCATCTTCTACAACAGTTTGTTGCATAAAGGTGAACATACTCTTAAAGAAACTGAGTTCATCAACATTTTGATGCAGAGTCATGTTTCTAAAAACTACATTCATTGGTTGTAACTGAGAGATGCACTCATGAAGGAAGTGAAGGAACTCATTTCTTGAGTTTGATTGCGAGATCGTCCCTACCCAAGTAACTCCGGAAATCAGGTAAAAAATAGAGTCTTAATGAAGTAACAGACTTAGCAGAACAAAACAGGTGAGTGTCATCAGCCTAAACTGCTCAAGCACAAGCGGTCACCAATTTCAGTACTACAGGTTAGTTTTATTTCAATTACTTTGCCTCTAAAGCACAACAGTTAAAAGTCACAGAAAAGACTAACTGTAGAGTTCTCCACAAGCTGAAATGCAACTTCCTTGTTCTCACAGGGAAGCAATTAAGATGCAATCATTTTTAATGCATCATAAATAATCTTCACACTTGCTGTTAATTAATATAATCAGTAATGCCAAATGCATCAAAATGAAACTTACTTTGCAAACATGCAAAATGTTCTGCCTCATCGCCTCTCTACCAAAATTAAATGTCATTTTGCTAACAACTTTTGTGAAGTTTTAATTTCAATCCCTTTTGATAGCAAATCTTCCCCCAAAAATGATACAACTAATCCAAAGTATAGTTGGTTTTTTCCTAACAGAGTCCAAGTGTCATAGGAACACTACTTGAGCACTTACAGCCTGATTCTGCAAGAAGTTCTGGGGTCAGGTTACTTATGTCCTTAAGTGTTTCAAATCAAAGCATTGGGTATTATTCATTGACCTTCACTGAATTGCCAGAAATTGCTTTTATGTGAAATGGGAGTAGACGGCTAAATTGTTCATTACTATCACTGCAAATAAAAAATAAAAAAAAAGAATATAATTATCTATAAGAATTACAAGGAAAAAAACCCTATAACATGCAAGAAGTGAAATCTCACTTTTGGAATAGAAAGTTCATAACTATTTTGATTACCATGGACGTGCACTCAGTTTTCTCATTCTCTGCACAGAGTTCACACATTCATATGATAATTGCTCAAAACCAAAAGATACAGAGAATAACTGTAGGGTTCATTTTGGGGTCCTGTGTGCTCTGGGAAATCCAAGTGGGGAGAGGTTCACAGGCTGAGAGGCGCCACTGGGCCACTGTCAACAAAACACAGGGGTACAGTGAATGTGTATGTGCCTGATACATTGCCCACATTTTGAGGTCTGGTCCAGCCTCTTCCAGATCCTCCACTAAAAGAGGTTTCGTTCTCTCCTCCTATCAAGCTGCCTGGAATGTTGTCTGCAGAGTTTTACACCTACCAGCAGAGAGTTGAGCTCCTGTACGCGCTACATTATTCACTGGCTGTTCTCCTCCTTCACATCAACATCTAACACGCGTATGAAGTTCCATTAAATAATATTCAGGATCCTGCCAAAGTGATAAACTAAGAAGAAACACCCAATATTTCAGTGTTTTTTCCACTCAGTAGAAGATAGAGAGACTTTTTAGCGGATATTCTATGTACTGTTACACCAATAAGGCTTGTAAGAAGCTTCCACAGCCAGACCCATTTTATTCATAGAAGATTATTAGCAAATTAAGTATGATAGTGAAGAAAGTAAGAGAGTTGCAAGAGAGTGGCAACCAATGCTCCCCACAGGCTTACATCTTTTGGGTAGTTCCTGTGTACATATAGTGCTTGGTTCTTCAAGACATTAACATAATTAGTAAAACTGTTATAAAAAACATACTGAACACTGTGTAAGTTCCCCTTTTTGTTCAATATCTAAGTACATATCATAGGTTTTAACAATTTACTCTAATCACAGATCTTCAAATAAATTTGCTAGCTCTTACACTACATTAGTTCTTCCTCAGGATGTCCATGGCAGGTACTGACCAAGAAAACATTCGTAGCTGAACTGTGATATTTACTGTTCAGTCACAAGTCTTTATTTCCCTGAAGAGAAAACAAAGTCTCCCTCGTTCCATACAAATAAAGTTTTCTTTCCAAGTTTAACACTGCTCTCCACCACCAATGCGCATCTAATATAAAACCAACCAATGGCTGTTTTTATAGCAGTCATCATGAACTCAAACTTCTTGTGTTTCAAAAGGAAAGAAAATAGTTGCGTCTTCTACAATATTTTAAATGATATTCATTTACGCTTACCCACAAATAGAAATCCAGGGTGAAACACGAAGTCAGAGCCCCAAGTGATTTTAACAGCTCTAAAGTTCTACATCATAAATTTATTCCTCATCAATGAATTCTGCATCTTTCTAAAAGGCTTATAAAAAATGTAAAAAATAGTGCTCATGGCTATTTCTTTGAACTCCACTTATGCAAATGTTCAGGAACCAGGACCAAAGGGAAATGAACACATCTAATCAAAACCTCAATTGCTTCTAATTTACAAGCAAGATTTTCTCTAGTTAGGCGAGACCCATGCCTCAATTCTTCAGTGATCTCCCCAGAGTGAGAAGGAAGAGATTCATCCAGGTCTGAGCTCATAGGGAGATCAACACAAAGTCAATGCTGAAGTTAACAGTATCATCAGTCTTGAATTAATTTTAATTTCTTTATTAAATACCACAGAATCCAAGTTATCTGAGCAAAAACCACTCAGTCAAAACAAACCCAAATCATAATACTTCCTGCAAATAAATCATGTTTTTAAATTGAAGTTGCTTGTCCATTAGCTGCAAAACCTACAGCAGATGATCCTAACAGCAAGTTAACAGCAGACAGCACTTCTTTTATTTCCTGAAGTCACTTCTTTCACATCAGAAACAATTCACCTCTAGCCAGGTTTTACATCAGTAATTTTCTGTCAGTGCACATTTCCTTTCAAGTCATTATTTTAAATACATGCAATTCAGTATAAGTTGAAGGATACAAACTGAAGCTGAAGTTTTTAAGAGCAGACACAAACCATAGAACAGAGCATACAGCATGCTATGCACCTTTGCTGAAACCTTTTAATAGAAAAAGAGAGGACTGAACTCACCCATTGTTCCAGAATCCAAGTCAAAGTCCTTCAATAATACCTTCCCCCCAGGAAGACCTGATCTCTACTTCTGAACTAGGCAAGTGCAGACAGACCTGAACCTCATAATGGCATCCCACCTCTGCTTAGAGGGAGGAAATGTACTTTCTCCCTGCTGCAGGTAATGCTGAATCAGCACAGGTTTAGGCTGATGGATCTGGGCATTGCTAACACCTGCTGAAGCCTGTGGTGAAGAGAGAGAAAGTGCAGAACAAGTGGACTCACTGCTTAGGCTCTGCTGCTTCATTCTGAGGTGCATCTATATAACCCATAACATGGGGAACAGTCAGCTGCCTAAGATAAGCAGGGCTGGAGTAACAGGAAGAAAGGGCAAGAAAAGTAAAGTTCAGGGAAACTACATCAGAGGGTTTGCATTCCTTTATCTTTTCACAGAAAGCCAATCTCCCTGACATGAGCACAGATCCAGCAGGAGAGGTGACCCTGGCATTACTTCTCCTGTTGAGACTGCGATAGCCAGAACCAGTGTGAAGCCCACTACTTTGGCTTAAGGAAAGACAGATGTAGCCCACCTACTTATGCCTTCTCAGATAGTTACGCAGGCCTCAGCACAGGTTGGAATAAGAACTCTTTTGCAACACTGGATTCACTTTTCTGCCAGGGAATTAATTCATCCCCAGTAGGATAAACCCTGGATACCCAATAACTCAGACTTAAGGAAAGGCTCATGAATTTCAGCCCTGGCAAACACAGTCGCTCTCATGCTTCGTCAGCGAGTGCAAAAAAAGTTAACGCTGCTTTAAATTCCAAATACGCAGAGGCCAAGACACTCATTGACTTCTTGCAGGAGCAGAATCTGGCCCAGATACATGAAACATTTCAAAAGAAGCCTTAACTTGCACCAAGGATCAGTCGAGACAAAAGTATTTGAGTCAGGGCATTGCTAGACAATCTTGCTGGTTGTCAGATCTGCAGTGTAATGACATGTCAATTTGATTCCTTTTGTGCATGAGCTTGGAGCCTATCTTTGGGCCTGAATTCTTCTGTACTTTAGTTTTTCTTTTGTTCCAGTGGCACTTCTCCCAACATTACTTGACAATGAGTGATGCTCCACAACCCTGATCTTTCACACCCTGTTGGTGACCTATAACTTTTCATGCATCACCTTTGACCTGGGTCCTGACAGTTTGATTTATTGTCCAGTGTTATGATTTATGAGTATCTTCTCAGAATAATTAACGGACAACAGGTGGCAGCATAATAATTTTGATTACCCAGCGGTTCATGAAACCACTACAAAGGTGACTTCATTTACTGAATAAGAAAAGGACAACAATTAAAAATTACACAAAGCAATCCTTTTATGCCTTTTCGGTTTTCACCCTTTGTCTGTGGAACAGAAGACTTTATTTAGGCTCATTGCCTCCCTTCTCAAATGCCTGGAACTCAGATTCTGTGCAGAAGACAATGCTTCCCAAATCATGGTGCTGGTAGAACTATTTCGCTGCTAGAAAACACTTCAATTTCATGTTGTCAGCTCCTATAAAACCAATGAGTTATTTTAAAATCTGTTTGCAAAGCTGCACAATGTGGGCCAAAGTTCATTCCGAAGTGTAGGGGTTTGTTAACTTACAATTTTGCAGGCTGCTGAAGTGTTGTGTCTTGGATTCCACTTATCTGAAGCCAGATCCACAGTCAAAAAGAAAGTATTTCCACAATTCCCCTCTTATATATGCAGAGCTTCTCTCTAAAGGCTTTTTCTCCATCTCTGATGCTCATAGAACGAAAGGAAACTTCGCTTCTAAGTGTCTCAAATAATTGCTTACATTTAGGTTAAAGGGCAAGTGCTCACAAACCTAGCTTCAGGCCCCATGCTCAGACAAATCTACATTAGCTAGATCTGCAATACCCTCCAAATACCTAACTTCACCCTTTCAGACAAGCAGCTCTCCTGTAGTCATCTGGGCTACATACAGGAGCACCAGTTTGAATAAAGAATACATTTTCCAGACTCTGCAGACTAATAGTAATGCTGACACACACATACAGTACCCCCAAAAAGCTGTAACATGGCACTGAGTTGTCTATTTGTGAAAACCAGGCTTAAGAACACGTTCAAGTTTCCATATATTCCATGAAGTCCCAAATAACTGTTTCTTCTAGAAACTTCAGACCACTCTGATTTATTCTCTCATCACTATTCTACATACTGCCCTCCCCCTTATTTTGGTTGATCACAATTCCTTAGCACTTTTGATAGACATATGTTGATATGGAACAGGACAGAACGGTATCATCCATATGGACAGTGAGATCCACAGCCAGATTTTCGGAGCTAATCAATAAGACTTTCAGTGAAGTCAGTTGGAGTCGCAAGTGTTTAGAACTTCCAAAAATTGAACCACAGTTGGATAAGAAAGAATGGAGCTGCCACATGTTTGCTCACAGGATATACATTACATCGCAGAACAAAGGCATACTTTAACTGACATTGCACATTCAGTTATTCTCAGATATTCTACTAAATATTGATTAAAATAAGTGGGATAATTTGTGGTTTCTTAACCTTTATTAAAAGATAAAGAACCTAAAATGTAGTGGAATTCAGTGCAGTAATACCAACAGACCACAGCCAGCACACACCAGCTTGGACACTGGAAGAAAGCACATCCTTCTCATGCCCCTAAAAATAAACCAATTTCCTGCTCAAATTCTAGAGAATTTCAGCAGGAAACATTGTTTGTCACAATTTGTCTGCATGCCCAAGACAACATATGCAAAATGCATTTTTGTACTATCACAATGACAACATTACAGGCTTATCATTTTTAATTGACTTTATGACTTATAAAAATATTCCTACAATCCTGCTTTACATCAGTTCTGTAACAATTTAACACACAGCTATGAAATATTCCTGGTACATTCAAATTCTGAAATATCTGATGGAAAGCCTGGCTAATAAATAGAGCAGAGTTCCCAGAGTATTAAAAGCACTCCAGCTTTTGCAAGGATCCTTAGTGGAAAAATAAACAAACTACTGCTTTTGAGATTAGACTTATTTCCCTCCCCTTCCCTGAGAACTCAAAGACACCCCTACAACCAAACGCTATCAGAACGAAGCCAATTTTGTCTTTAGTAGTTTTATCAAGCCTTTAATACCACATTAGCTGCTTAATACACAGTGAAAGCAGCAACAGAAAAGCACCAGCACCCAACTGCATTCTCAGTAGAGATGAATTTGCAACAAATCATTTATCAGATTTATACAGCTGCTTTTGCTACTCATGAAATAACCACGAGCTCTCTACAAATGGAATAACAATAAAAATAGTCACAAAAAAGCAGTGCGTGTGCCACAGTTTGTTGTGATTAAGAGTTTAATTTGGGACAGAGTCTCAGTGGTGATGTGTCTGGTGTATCACATGACGCGATGTTCCCTGCTGATTGGGTGCTGCAAAGCTATTGACGGTACAAGGTTTACATGTGAATCTTAAAGGCACAATTGCAAATACAAATGAACACAACTGGTTTTCCCCACTAAGACGCAGTTATGAAAACGCTGACACACATTTAACCAGAGCAATTCATTTCAACATCAAAGGGTTTGAATATTTTCTGATTGTTTCCAACTTCTATTCCACACCAGCTATAAGGAAAATTAATAAGAAAATAAAAGCTCCTACAATGAAATTTCACCAGGTTTACAGAGATAAGTGAAGGCACAAAGATTCTGCATGTTCCATGTCACTGACTCCAGCTTTTCTGGTTTGATTCTCACATGGGAAGTGGCAAGCTTTAAGATGGTGTATGTGCTCAAATCATGATGTGATTTTAGTACTTTGTTTCCCATCAATTTTTAAATTAATTATCTGGAAGCAAGCAGCGGTTCATTTTTGGTCATAGACTTTTTGATTAAAAGCTGTGACCCTTTATGCCTTTTTGGCATGCTCTATACAACACCAATGACATGCAGCACGACCTCTGACACCTGATTCAACAGAAAGTAACTCCCGGATAGATCTTTCATATTCAGCAATCTCTTTGTTACACTGGGACACTTACCCAATTCTATCCCTCAAAATCCACTGTGTCTCCCCATTTTCTCCCCTGCCCCCTCCTACTCTGAAACTTACTTGGTAGCAACATTTTTGTCCTTCCATTTGTGTCTCTCCTTCTGTTTTTACAAACTTTACACTATACCATCGTCCCATATGTTTGTGCTGCACACAAGGAGGTTTCTTTAGAAAGCGCTGATGCTAATTATAAATTTAATTTGCATTTTAATTAGAATGGTAGCAAATTAAAAGCATGGCAGCTGGAGAATTTTGAATGCTTTGCAGAGATTTGGTGTCAGTATCTCCCCGCTTCTGACTTCGCTCTCTTTTCATTTTCCCCCCTCACTATCTTTCATTCACACAAACATATTGGCAATTTTTCTCCTCTCTTGTTTCTTTTTTTGTCTATTTTTTATTTCTCCATTTTCCCCCCAAGGATCCAGTTATAAATTATTTCTTTTTTGTACTGATAAACAGTATACTCTTGTCTTGTGCCAGTACACCGTGTACTGTAGTGATAGTGCAGCTTTTAAGTGAGCTTTTGTGAGGCTCTGTCAGTGCTGCCCTATTTTGCTATTTATATCTGCAGTTTATTTACAGGTAGAAATCTGTTCTATACCCCCTCAACCAATTTCAAATTCCAGCCCATAGCAGCAAATTCGAGCCTAGCCCTAGACATTTCAATTTTTTATATGCTACAAATTTGCAGTAAGTCTGTAGAACCTTAACAAAAGCCATTCAGAATGCATTGGGGACTGCTCAACTTTATTCTTTACTTAGCAAATGCAGCATTCAGTGTGCTTCTGGACAAAAGGCTGAAGCAACCTGTCAGTCTTTTGGTCCATATAATGGCATATATTCTGGCCCTAGCATCTCCCAGTGCTGTCTTTCATTTGCTCTGTGAGCATGTCTGGTTTTAGTACTCACGTGAGCACATTTAGTCAGTTCTGTCATTTTCCCTATGTTGTATCTCCATGGTCATTTTCATTCCTTCTGTTCGCTTCCCCCACGGTGTCCTTGCTCAATAATTTTCATTAATTGATTGACAGCTCTGATAGACCCAACTAACCTCTATCTCACTCTCATGTCGGTTTTTAAATAAGTACTTGTACGTCCAATGACCTTGTCGCCTCATCAGATATCAGAAAATGAGCATGCAGATATGGAGGAAGCTGATTAGCAAAATAAGGAAGATCTCACTTCTGGCAGAAGTCCATAATAAGCTTTGACAACTAACTCTAAAGTTAGGCATTTGAAACAAAAGGGACCTACAAATGTGGAATAAATAGACCTGAACCAGTTTCCTAAGTGCTGGCTATAGTAAAAGGAAGATTCAGAACATCAGGAACATAACAGCCTTTCTAGAAAGCTGGAAAACAAGCTTTATTTCCAACGTGGGAAATACGTGTTGGAAATACTCAGACTTATTTTACTGTTTATAATTCTATTTTCAATTAGTTGTAAAGCATTACTTAGCTCCCAAAATCCATTCATGGAAAGGGAAGTGAATGTATAAAGAAAATTACACCGTATTTCATTTTATTTAGCATAAAGGTAAATTATTTAAAGCATACCAGTGATCTTTCCCCTGGTAAAATAGTAACTGAGTCTCAAAAAAAAAAAAAATCTGTGTTTTGTTATACGCATCTGAATCACCAGATAAACACACCAGGTATTCTAGGTATCTGCAGTAGGAATTGTCCTTGTAGAAGATATCAGGCTTTAAACAGACAAAAAAAACCCAAGAAGCTTTATTTTCATTTTAAATATGGGAAGCTGAGGCACAGCGACACACATGGAGCTCTTGCAGATCAGAAGTTAATCTAGCTCAACTCAGCTCCATTCCATCACCTTTTTCCACAAGGCCACCTTCTTTGTGTGTCTCAGATCACTGCAGTATTGCAAGTTCTCAGGATTTTTGAACATAGAGCTTTATCTAGTGGTATTTCAGGTTTTTTGAAGCGATGATGCCAAATGACATTCTTCCTCAATGTGATTAAATGAGCTAGATTTATCATAAAACACTGTTTAGCAAACTTGTAATGCCTAACCAAACTTTGGAGCAACTATTTGAGTTGCAGATCTGTCAAGACCAGAAGATACAACAGATTATACTCCACTGACAAAGCATGAATAAGTCCATTGGAATTTCACTTCTACATTTTTTCCATGCAGTAATCATTGATTTTGGATGAAATTCACCCAACAGCATGAGGCCTTGAAACAGAAATGGACTGAAATTGAGCCTAACAATATTATCCTCAAATACAGAAGCACCTTATTTCTCTCATACTTTGGCTCTTGCTTACGTGAAAGACACGTGCTTTTCTTTATGAGATTAAGTTATTTCTTAGCTCCCACTGGCCTATTTCCAGTATTAGCATAAATAGAGTAGGCATATTCTGGTATTTATACTCCAGTATTTCATGGAATGATATTTAATGGCATACTGAAATTACCAGACTTTTTAGTGTGGCAATATACCCTGAATGTCAGAAAGCATGATGCCTGATGTGGGCTAAGTCTGGATTTACATATAGCCAGCCGACAGAAAACAAGCTGCATTTTCATATAAGTATTCTACTTGGGCACATCACTAATAAGAACATTAAGAAGAAAACATGAAAAATTGCCTTAAAAAAAAAGTATGTGGCAGAAAGTAACAGATAATTTTTAGTACTTTAGGAGTTTTAAACACAACAAAATCTTGCAAATAAAGTCAAGTGTCTTTCAAGACATGCTTTGTTTTTACAGATGCAATTAAAAGTCTTCCCTCCAATTCCCAATTTCCATCTGTACAGGATTTAAATCTCAGTGCTGGGGGATTTGGAAGTAAAGGCCTATTTCTGAAAGTTCCCTGACATGAAGAATTTGGCTTGGGTAGGCGCTTCCATTAATTTCAAAGCCTTCTTGGCTATCAACAAAAATTCAGTGAAAGTTGTCACGTGTTTAGACTGGCTGTTTATACGAGCAAAGCTTTGCAGAATCTAAACCAACTAAATTATCTTCAAGATCTAACTTCCATAAGTGGTAAGTAACATTAGGCAAAATGTTGATATTTGGTTACCCTGATTAACCTTGTATTTTAATCATATCACTGCATAGCAAAGTTCTAATTTCTATTCCACTTTTACATGCCCTGGAAAATCCTTCTCCTTTGGAACATAAACAAACAAGCGAATCAAAACAGGTTCAACTGTTGGATAAATTCTGGTCAACTGAATTTCTTTTAATAACTTTTTATTATGAAGTTGGCCATGGAGTAAACGGCATTCTCCAAATTACAAGTCTTCCACCTCGGCACTTTGGAAAGGCTTGGATTTTATTTCATGTAAGTTTTTGCAGCTGTACAAAATACTTTCATTAACCCAAGAATGGATTATTTGGAGTGCTAATTAATTGATTCTTCAAAATGCCAATTGACATACTCCTAGGGAAAACCTGATCTAAGCAACTATGTTAATCAAGCTATTGTACTTATGGTTCTGTCTGAATATCAGACCATCTGAAATGAGGAGAACTTTGCCATTACTATCCTGGACCTCTTGTGGGCAGCTAATTAATATGAGTAGACTATGACAGTTGCACTTGTACATTCACTGTACTGCCTGACAATAACTCTATAAAATTAGATTTCAGCTAAAGAATGGAAACAGTGTTAAATACCATTATTTGCCTTCCTTTGATGTCTGAGAGTCATTATGAAAGCAATTACAGCAGTTTCTCTGTCTGTATGTCTACAGGGTATTTATCTGTATCTGTCTGAGTCCTTTGCCAGGTGGAGAATATATGGCATATTAAAGACAAGGGAATTCAGCCTCAATTATCAGACTATGAACAGAAGAAGAAACAAAATCAGAGTTCTGCAGATGATCCTGCCAGAAAACAGTAATTTAATATTAGAGGCAGGTAATCTGGGAAAAACTTGCCCAGTGCAGAATCTTTTTATTCTAATATTATTTAATTCCCCTCTCCTTCCATTGTCCTATTTTGTTTTCTATTCTTTTAGCTTCCATGTTTTCCAGTGTCTCTGCTCTCTTTAAATAAGGTTATGCTAGGTTTGAGTCTCATGAATGCAAGACTTTCTTATAAGTCCTACTTTTTGTTTCTTAATTACACACAGATATTCTGCCATCTAAGAACTGCTCCCAGGAAACAATAGACTCCAAGGGGGATAAGGCCATATGAGGCAACACGCTGATGGTAGAGTTAGGAGCTTTGTACTATCCACACAACAATACATATTTCATTCTGCCTCTGCCCAATTATTATTTTACTGACCCCCGTGGCAGTTTGACTAGGCCCATAGGTTGGCAGATGGGTGAAGAAACTACTCTCTTTACACACAGAAGGGCCAATGGCAAATCTATCCCTAGGATTTTTCCAGCTGTCTTTCCCCAGCAGACTGCTAGACTAAGACAATCTTCCAATTGCTTTGCTATGCCACTGAGTTTAGAACTGACAAAATAACGTCGTGCCAAAAACCTTCGGAAAATACTGTTTTTTCTACCGAACATGTATGCAGAAAGCATGAGCACCCTGCTTTTTCACCTGAAAAATGCATTAGTTCTAATCCTGTTTTCTATATATAGAAGGCACATTCATCAACAGCTTCACAGTTCCTTCGTAACTTACAAACATGGATGTTTTACCATCTTATACTTCCACTGTTCTATAACCCCAGTTCTGTAATAACAAACCTCAGCACAAATCTCAAAACATCAGTTCCATCAAGAATTAGGGCTTTTAGTACTATCACTAAACTCTTGTGATGAGATTCTGTAGCTGTTGTCTGCACCAGGAAGCATCATAGAAATGACTTGGTTTCTCTAAATGGATTACTCACTTGTACCATACGCTCACAGGGATGTTATACTGCTATGGATGAAAGCTGTTTGCCTGGCTATTCAGGGCTGACAGGATGCTAATTTATCTTAGTTGCCTGCTATCCATCATCATTTGACAGTCTAGTGAATGTATCGATAAAAGCCAAAGATCCTCTTCCTTTGGTAACATAAGTTTTCTGATGCTTTATGCTGTGTTTTGTTTCAAATAGAAAGGCAAGAACATTACCAAAATGTCACGCTGCCCATCAAGCAGGATGCCTATTCTGAAACGTGGGTAATATTTATAGGAACAGCCTTTAGCATGTTATTAAAAAAGTCTGTGTACTACCCTGAGATTTTTCTGGGTGGAAAAAGTAATATTTGAAAACATTCTAGAGACATTTTAAAGAAAAAATAGTAGTGTTTGACTATGTCAGTTACAATCAGATGGAGCCTGGCCTAGTCTTGAAGAAATATCTGGGACTGCATATCTCATTCCTTTGCCATTAGTATAGTCATCGATCTTCAGGAAAGGATCTGCAAAGTGGGGGATAAAATGCAACAGATATGACATCATTTTCTTTATTTTTGCATAACCACATGGAGGCACTGGCCAAAGCAAGGTAGGGCATTAGTTTGTAATTTGACCCACGTGTGTTAAGAAACTCTGAAGTCCTTCCACCCCTGCTCTGTTCCACTGGCACGCTCGAGCACCTAAGACAACACTTATCCACACAAAACAGAACTGTGCTTCATTTGCTTTAAGCCTGATGCTGCCAAGGCCACAGAGATGATACACACTAAGATGTCATCAGTACTGAGCCCAAATTATCCATTATACACTAATGCCAGAGCTTTTAATGCATTTGGAGTATCAGTTATCGTGTGCACCTTCCTCAGAATCCCTAGAATCTTTTGCAGCCACACATTTTTGTTTAACTTTTAAAGAAAGCAATTACTAGACTACAGACATTTCCTTATACCATTCTCAGACATTTTACCAGCAGTCTCATGTTACAATACTGCTGTCAATCTATAAGGGCATATTCTAATACTGGTCATTGGAAATCTTGCCGTTTTAACTCTTGCAAAATGAGAATGTTTACAAGCAATGTGTTTGTGTGTGTGTACACACATATACAGCAACTACAAGAATTTTATTTACAAAGATTAATGAATGATGTAAGTGTCATTAAGATCTTAATACCTTCTGAGCAGAGATTCTGTGTGGCAAAGAAGGATGATTTAATGATATATTAGACATTTTACAGTATAAATAAATTATTGATTAATTAAATCTGTGTAGTCTATTACCTTACTCTGAGGACACCAGGATATTCAACAATGCTTTTTTTACTAAGGAAAAAAACCTCAAACAACTTGCTTTTGATATTTAACCTAAGAGAAAAGACAGAGGAAAATATTTTATGAACTTGTATAAACAAATTTAATTCTTTCCCTTAATTAAAAAGCAACAATGCAATTTGCAGGAAACACACTTATTTTCTTCAAAAAGGAAGATTAATACAGGTTAAAAAGTCTTTCTAGTTTTACAAAATTAATAGTGTGTTTAATTATATGAGATTAAAATTTCATTATACATTGTACTTTAATTGGTATAGAAGGGGCCGGAGGTTAAAACCTTTGCACGAGTCACCTATTGTGCTGTTCCAATATCTAATAACACAGTAGTTTTAAATTATAAACCCTGACAACATTTAACAAGTTTCTTCCATGTTTTAATTTTACCCTAGTAATCTTTCATGTGGAGCAGTAGTGTTTCTGAGGTCATAGTCCTCAACAATGGAACAAGCAGAGAGAGAACTGATTACAAAACCAAAGTGGCTGGACATTATTGGATTATGGTAAAGGTGCTACCTGGACTCCAACTATCAGCTATAGGTTTAGATGTAGTTTCTTCACAACAGTTACATGCTGTGATGGTTAAACACAGTGTGTGGAGCAGCTTTCTGCTCCCTAAACAAGCAGCTACACCTTCAAAACCAATGGGAACTTCTCAGGAAGAGATCAAAGAAATCTGTAGGGCCCTTCTAGCAAATGAGTAAAGTGGTCTTGAATGGTTTAAACCAATGATGCCATGGCCTACAAGTAGGATTTCCAGAGGACTCCAAGGGGTTTAGGCATACAAAGCCTATTAACCTTTAATGGAATTAAGATACCTATTCCAGAGGTGTTTGGAAAACCCAACACTACTTAGAACAATGTTTCTTGAACATAAACAACTGTTTCAAGGACAAAATGCCTCCATTTTAGAAATGAAGCGTGCCATTTTATTTACAAACGTGAGTACCAGTTTGCTGGTAAGCCAATACTATCCCCACCATAACTTCCCCCTGCGAAGAATCTCTAAGAACCGGGTTGAATCTAGGTGGGTCTAAAAATGCTGATGTGCAATCACAAGAATGAATAAGAATCTTAAAAGGACTCACAAGAAATTTATTCTTGCTACACCTGATCATTTTAACAGCCCTCATCCCTGAACAATTCAAGGAAAAAATAACATTAAAATCGTATCAATGGTATGAATCTGATAAATTCTTTTTATAAAATTCTTGTGTGGCTCACTAACTTCTCTTCCCCAGAAAGCACAGAGAACATGGAAAAGCTTCTTTTAGAGAGTCAGTATTAACTTCTGCCACTACAGGGACCCAAGAGGCTTTCTATTATTATCGAATTCAGTGATTATTCATTACTCTCTAGTATTGATAACATTAGTGTGTATATAGATTACCTGCCATATAACTGCCAATCATGTGAATTTAAGATTTGGACCAACAAGAAACTGCAGAACAACTTTCTAAAAAACATATTTTATTCATTGTCCCCATACCTCTGTGCATATGCCTCCTGAAAATTAAAAGTGACTGCTGCTCTGTACAGCAAATCCAGGCAGATCAGCATCATGCACGCTGCATACACAAATAACACTGTGTTGTTTAGCACTGTCCCAAAGTGACCTGTAGAAATGGGTGTTTGCTCGTGTTGTTGAACTGAGGTGAGAATAGAGTTCTAATTACCTGCCCATTTTTCTGCAGTAGTTTACAGTTGAATCTCATTATCAGATACCTGTTTAATCACTTCTAAAAAGTACAGTATAATTAGTACTGCAGCAATACAGAGAGGCTACAAGGCACTTCCAAGAATGGCAGAAGCCTATTTGATATTCTGTGAATATCTTATTTGAAGTAGAATTCAGACACTGAAAAGTACAAATTTATATGCTTTTAAAATGCTTAAGTCTTATACTACACCTTTAGACTTTAAAATAGTTGTTCAGAGTCCCATTTGAAGTAAATTAACAACTTCATTTAAATCAGAGATGTACTAATTTGCCTAGTTAGAGACTTTGACCCACACTCCTTTTCAGTATCATACCACAAACTCTGGGCCTCGTAATGTTTTCACTAAAAAAAGAACACTTCAAAGGGATTTTTGTGTGCTTAATGAAATTCAGGATGAGGCTGCCTGCAAGTAACTACAGTGAGCAATTTTAAAGTATCTTCTTCATTAAAAGGACAAACTTTCAGAGCCAGCAAATGAAATTCCATAATTAAAACATGTTTGTTTAAAAAGAAATCTGGAGAGGTCTTGGACAGTGAAATAATATCCTTTAGATTAGTGTTTAATTGAAAACAGTATTTACTGCTCTAGTGCATTTGATAGAGCTCTCTACTGTGCTTCTTTATGTATAATTGTATTTTGCAACCAATTTAAAATAACCAGATGACTGCAGTCCTTATATAAGGTGAAGATGAGTCCTTGCAAGGATATCAACGTCTACAGGGGTTTCTTTCTAACAGATATGAAAAAGTAATTTCCATTCTGCTACTTTCGTGTGATCCTTTCTGCATATAAAATGCCTTTCACACACATACACACAAGACTCCTCACCTGAAAAGAATATTTCCTAAAAATCAACATACCATACTCTAATATTCTCTGCATCTTTGATATAAGGAAAAGTTAGGTCATAATAATAGCAACTTTCCTTTAAAAGCATGATTTGTTGCTTTTATACCTATAGTCTTATTAAAATGTGAATGCTACAATGCTACAAAGAAAACAAACAGGTACAATTCTGTCTTGACAATGGTATGTGTAAACAGAATAAAAGATTTCCAAATTGCAAAAGGGAAGTTCAGGGTTAGTGACATTTCTCCGAAAACTATTCCCTGCCTTTGAGGTATCACTGGTAAAACCACACTTTAAATTACAAAGCTGTCTGTCTTGCTCTTACAAAAAGCCTGAAACCTCAAAATCTGGCCACATCACTAGAAAGATTAATGATCTTTGTTTTGGATGATAATCCAGCCTACCTCTTCATCCCACCGACAGTTTGTCTCATTGCATCTTTGACCAAGTTTTGTTTAGCCACACTCAGATCAATGACCCCTGTCTGTCTTTAAGCTCATAACAGGTGAGTTTAATATGCTGCTATTGAAATAGTAATAACAACATCCTGCTGCACTGGGAGAAATTCTGCTACAGGTTGGAAGATTTCTTGGTAATATATTTTTAAAAGTGTTTTCAAAAGCAGGAAGAGGACCTCAGTACGACTTAGTTGTATGTGAGTGCCAAAGCTTTTTCTGTATGTCCCCCTAGCCTGATTGCATTTAGCGTATTGGCCTATTGTTATAGACAAGAGAACATCCAACTCTCTCAAGGTTAATTGACTGCTGTTCTTTGAAATATACATGAGAAACTTTATTGACTATCTCACATCCAACCTCACCTGTCATGCAAGAAGAGAAGAGTAACAGGGAAAAAGGACTCCACAAAAGGATGAGAAGGACAAAGGTGAAATGCAGAGGGCTGCACTAAATTTTGCCAGATCCCTTCTCTGTTGTTGCCCTGTGTATTTTCCAATTCAACTTTCTGTGATTAGAAAGAGTCCAATTTTAAAAAGAGACTGCTCCTAAAAATTTACCAAATTAACTAGTTTTCCTATTATTGCAGGGTCTCAAGGCAACTCAAACCAAACAGGAATATGCAGATAGCCCAGATTCATTTGCAAAATTAGCATTTGTAGATTTTAAACCTTTCCTAACAACAGTAATTTCTTCACATACACAAATACTTTCATAACATTTCAGTCTCCTCTGAAACCCACTTTCATAAATAATTACTTTATCTCAGATATTACAATAGCAGAACCCAAATTACCTGAATCATGTACAGATAAAATGACAAACCTACCGTGTTGGCATGGACACGTTTCTGACAGAGACCGTAAGGAGAGTAAATTAGACCACCTCATCATCCCTGAAGTGATACATATAACTTCCCAAGCTCTTTTCCATCAAATTTCAGCCTTGCAATATTAAAGCAGAATACACAACTGTACCTTCAAAAGCGTATAAATTATCTGCAAGAGTTCTGTGAGGGAAATAGTGCTCCCTCTGACCGTTATATGCTGTCTGCATACATGGATCTCAGAAGCGTAACATCTCCTGGAGATACCTCATAGAAGAAATAGTATCACATAGGAACTGACATTCTAAATGCAATCTTTCCAGGCTTAAATCTTCAAGGGATAAAATTAAATTTGGCTTAAATATCATACAACTTCTTGTGTTTTGAATGTTCCGACACCAGGATAACAGCTTTAATTGATAAACCTCAATCCACTTTGAAAATAATTCCATATAAAACTGGAACAAAAGGGGTTTTTTCAGATAAAAGCAAGCATCATTTTATACAACACACTTATATGTCACTTCACACAACAGCAATTATTGTTATGCTCAAATTGGAAAAAGGGTTTACCTTAGATTGCTGACACAGCCCTACCCACACAACACATCACCCTGAAGAGCACATATAAGCTAAACACACGTCTCATTTTTAGCACAGTCCATGACATATGTCACCACAATGACAAGCCTGCACAAGACATTTCTGATGACGAGATAACCCCATGTAATGCCTCCACCATGATAACTGGATTTTTGCTAAGCCTTCCATGACCAAATTACAGCCATAATGATGACACACTGCACACCACTGCCAAGCACCATAAAGTGACACCTGCCTACAACAGATTGAACTGGAACTTGTCAATATGACCAGAAACATTACCAATAACTAAGGGACTGTTTTCTAAGCTTTACTCATATTGGATAGTACCTACTCAGCTTGGCATCCATACAGAACCAGAACCTTGCTTACGCCACCCAGAAACTCTGAGACCAAAGAAGCATTCTTATGTTGCTGGTGGAACAACAACAACAACAAAATACTACCCATATCATATAAAGGAGTACCAACAAGACAGATCCAATTACATCTCTGGACTGCTTTCAACCTCCATCCTACAGAAAAACCACACGTTCTGTACAAAAGCCAGAGGTAGAACATTTTCATTACTCAGTTCAGTACTAGGAGGTTAAAAATGCCAGTGTCCTATTCCCTTTCAAAATCTCTCATCTCCTACCCCCTACCTGCCAGCTGCATAGAGTATTTCCCTTGCCACTAATTGCGATAGCATGCCCTAATTAACTCATTTTATCTTTTGGTACAAATCAATTACAATTAAAATATAGTTTGTCAAACCTCACTGGAGTATTGTTTCATGTTAAAAACATTCTTACTCATGAGAGAAAGTGTGATTAACTTCAATAGAAAGCTTAAAGTTCAACTTACTATGAGCTGAGGGATTCAAGCACAATTCTTCTTTTGAAAAAGACTTCAAGCTTCATCTCAGTGGAAGGAAATTAAATGAGTGGAGAGTTTTACACTGGTCATTCAGATCATCAGCATGTGACTGGATCTAAGGAAAAAATAAAGTTGTTTTGTCTAAGGCTTGTTTGTTTAGTTTTAAAAGATCATAGAATCATGACTCAATGCAGATGGCCCAGATTCTTGTTTGTTTGTTTAAGAAAAACAAACAAACACACACACACGTGGTAAGATCACAGCATCATGATCATGAAAGAACATCCAATGCTTTAAAGAACAAGCCCAAGAAGCTTCTTAGGCATCATACTTTTTGAAACACACCTGAAATGTGAAGTACTGTATTTTAATTTCAGGTGGTAGATAAAAATGCAACAAGTCCAATGCTCCACTACAGATCAAGGGAATCAATTTCTTTGGCCATGAGTCTGTAGTAACAGCAAAGTCTGTCAGAGCCGCTGAACCAGTGCTGAACTCTTACCACCACAGCACCATTTTAAACATTAAATACACTGCAGAATAATCTTCCACACACTACAAATATATATTATAACACACTATATTCCAAATAAACACGATAGAGAGGGTCATAACAACACAAAATTCCTTACCTAGGTAAATGTGACTGTAACAGCGATTATTTTCTCTCCATCCTCGGGATGTGGTCACACAACCTCACAGTGACAGACTACAACAGGGCAGGCCCTGATCTGACAGAGTTCAGCGGATGTTTTGAGTCTAAACAGCAGCGGTTTGGGTGCCGGGGCTGCAGGGCGTCGTGAGGGAGCACACCTCACCACAGACCGCCCCGCGCCGGCCCCGACCGGTTCTGACCGGCAGGACCGCGGCCAGCCAGCGAGCACGCGCTGAGGGAGGGCGGGGGCACAAAGGGCGCCGCGGCAGTAAGTGCTGCCCTGAGGCGGGAAAAGCTGAGGGGGGGTGCGGGGTGATGGAGGAGGAGGCGCATCTGAACGGAGCAAGGGAGAACCGGGGAAGGGGACACGGAGGCATGCCATGCCTCAGGGGGACCCCATGCTGCAATCCGTGCCAGTGCAAGGATACCCCTGTGGAACAGCACCATGGAACATCAGCAGCCTTTCCACCACCCCACCCCCCAAACTACCAATTCTCAAGAAAAGTGAGAACGAACATGTTTGGTAAAGATTCTTCCATGTGGTTCAGACTGTGAATAGATGCCACTGTTATTTGTAGCCTGTGTATAATCTGTGGGACTGCACAATCTGGGTTTACCTATGTTGGAATGGTATTCTGAGGACAAAAATCTGTAACTGTTCCACTAAATACTCATTATGTTTTAAAAGCTCATAGCAGGTTTGATACAGAATATAAAAGTGAAATACATTCTTCTAAGAGTCTCAAGAACACATCCTTATTACTTCTGATGCATGTCAAGATCCTGTGGCTGTGTGCTTTGCTGTACAGGTCTACTTGCAGACAACACAACTTCCTAAAACATCTGCTACACACACACTTACTCTCTTACATTAAAATATTGTGTGCCTTTACAAAGTACTGACCTAGTACAAATCTCATCTACCCTTTAAAGTCTGTTCACAAAACTCTAAAGTAGAACTTTGTCTCAGAAGACTTCACACTAAATACAGTGCTGTCTGTTCATGCCACTTCACCTTACCTTAGGTCAAATATCTACCTTCCTACAGGTAATATAAATATATATACATATATATTTATACAGGTGGTATAAATCCATTTTTATATATATAAAATATATATAATATATATTAAAATAGATATAAATATATAATATATATATTTATACAGGTGGTATTTTTTTTTTTTTACACTTTAAAACCTGTTCTTTGCCATGCAGAACAGTGAAAATAAATCATGTGTGTGCCATGTACATGTATAGGTGCATACATACATACTCATACTAGTGATCATAAAACTCATGTTCAGAATGTAAGATGACTTGGGGCATCATCAGATCTGTTGTATGTGAGCACACAGTCTGCCCAGCCCACCCTGCCCTGAGTTTTCTGTTAGGTGCAAATGATGCTCAGCATCCTCAAAACCAGCACCTGAAATCCAGGTGGCTGTACTAAAAGTCAAAGTTTTTATGCCCACCAAGGAAACTGCAACGCAATTAAAAAAAGGGGCATCATCTGACAAGCGGATTTCTAAGGCACGCTTGTAGTGTAATGAATAAGATCACTGTATTTGCCATTAGCTGGGAGGTTGTGGTGATTGCTGCTACCAGAAGCTTGAACTACTTCCTTTATGTTTTTATCCTGTAAGATTCCATGGGTATTTCACTGCACATTTGTAGTAAGTACAGCTCTAGATTAGCAAACCACAGTTTTGTTTGACCCCAGCTACCATGTAAGCTTCTAGTTTTCTCTGGTCTAAAGTACACTGAAGTATTTTTCTGCTTTCCTGCAGTTTTTAAGCAGATAATAAGTCCCAAACTTCACCAGCCTTTAGCTGAAAGAAGCTTGTCACGGTGGTTGGTAGCTAATGAAGATCCTTTTAGTTTATCTTCATCAATTGTCAAATATTTGAGTCCATGAAGTGGTGTGATGAGGTACAAAGACAGATATTTGAAGGGATTTTAACTCATTTGAGCAATTACATGCTTAACTGCCCTGCGATAATCTGTCAGTCTGAGTCTTTTCTACACAGCAGAAGTGGGGAGTATTAGAATAGCTGGATTTAGAACATAAAGGCCTGGCCTGAATGGAAGAAAGGCACCAGAGAAATTAATTGCCAGTAACAAACAGCAGGACTGCTTGCAAGTTATATATCACATAGTTACCTACCAGCAGTGGTAGAAGCCAGCTGTAAAATAACATACTGAATTGTGACAAAATAGTCACTACTATTAAATTCTTCATGGTATTCACTGATTTCAACTAATGTTGGCTAATCAAGTACATTGCATTACATAAATTATATAGATACAGAAATAAAAATCTTGTTTTATATAAAGATTTGCTGAATGCAATTTTCAGTAAAACAAACATGCTTTTAATTACAAGTCTGTGAGTTTTAAGAGGTGATCTTATAATTTATATGCTTTTGTTTGTTTATGCACAGGTTTCTGCCATACTGAGAACATAATGCTTGTGTAGATCCAGTAATGGAAAAATGAGCTAAACAAAAAGAAGGGAAAAAAAATTATTCCTTTACATGTGATTCATTAATTCTGAAATAATCACATTAGAGTCAGATTATTAGGAAGATTTAGCTGATAATGTGCATCACTTATAACGGAATTGTTAGGACTTCCTTGGGGCCTGTAAGTTCTAAGTGGAGCCAAGAGAAAGCAATTGCAGAGCAGCCATCTCGCTTCAGTCCAGGCTCAGGGCTACTCTGGGCCACTGGTACCAGAAACCTCCCTTACTGTCCTTCATTCTTTTTCTTCCTCTCTCTGTCAGGTCCCTGGTGCCATCTCCTTGCTCCATCAGTTGCCTCGTTTCTTATAGAGCCTCCCTATCCCCCGCTGTATGGCATAAGAAGACCTCTTCAGGTAGGAGTCTGTGATCTTTACAGAGATTATAGCCATAGCACAATATTATCATCAAAAATCCCACAGCAGCTTTTTCCTATACTCATAGAACTCTGTGACACTCTGATTTCCTGCAGTGGGGAAATATCAGTGTCAGTTACAGTCTTTATATACCAGAAATTAAGTAGTCCTTGACTTGTGCGCATTTGGGTTTGTTTGCCCCCTTTGGAATTACACCATGAAACTGGCATAAGGAGTATGGATTTGAGACTACAACTAATGCAAGAAATGTCAAACCACATATACTGAAGTCTCTCTTTGCCTTCCTGGTAACACTGGCCATAAATGACAAAGAGTGTTTCTGTTCAGAGAGGGCCATTTCATTCGCATTACTTGTGTTAGTTATGATGTTTATTTTAGATTTGCTGTCTCCCTAAGGTGTCAGCTCTGAGGGAGCTAGTTAGCATGGTGGTGCTAGGTACAAAGCAAAAGCCCTTCACCTCAGGGACCGTGCTTCAGTTCTGACCTAAGGTCAGAAAGGAAATAAGATAGGTAATCTCAGCTCTGTCCCTAATGACCAGTATTCCACATCACAATGCTACACATGGCTGTCAGCTTCTGCTCAGGAGAGGCCCAGGACACAGCCAGCATGGAGAACTAATTACCCTCCCATCCCAGGGAACAAATGGGCAGCCCAGCTCAGCAGACTGAGATCACTGGTGAGGTACTGCAGCAGGCTAATAAAGTGGAGGAGTGTCACATGCATGGCTGTGGCATACAGTTCATGAGGGGCTTTATTTTTCCTTCATTAATGAGGGTTTTATTTTAGGCTCACTGTATCACATTAACATATTAAAAAAGAAAAAAAAAAAAGAAGAAGAAAAAAAGAATAGAGCTGATTTATTCAGGCAGCCTGGTGCTGCAAACATCACCTGCCTTTTGTTTTTACAGGCCTAATTCACATGGGCCAAATTAAGTCCAGACTTTCATGAGTGGGGCATAAAGGGCACAAAGAGCTGCTTCCCCCATCAGTGGCAGAAGGAACCATAAATTGGCTGCTTACACTGGAGAATCCAGAGGTAGAAATCATGCAGTTCTAGTAGCATTAGTTGAGTCAGACAGGCCATGTCTGAGAGGATGGACTAGGATGTGTTCTCACTCCCTCCCAAAAATAAGGCAGGGGAACCAGTAAGGAACTAAAGTCTTCAAAGAGCTGATCCTCAGCACTCTCCTCTTGCACCCCTGAAGCCTTCACCACCCCTGAGTATCGCCGTTCACGGGCACAGAAGGGTCTCCCCCTCCATGAGGCATCTGAAACTAACTAGCTCACAACCTAATATTTATCGGGATGCAGCAACTTATTGTAGTTACAGCATTCACTAACAGCCTAGACCAGGGAGTAGAAATACCTGGCACTAGAAACACAGGTCACAACCAGAACACGCACACACAGGTACTCACAACTCTGTTGCAACCAGCTTCAACCCTAGGAGAGCCAGGAGGACGTTTCTTTTGTCTTACTGTAGCACAGGACACACACAGAGCTTACAGCAAAACATGGAGCAGTAAGCACAAAGGAACACATGTTTTTATGGCTGTTAAAGGAGCAAAAGCATGAATTAAAAGAAAGGTAGATACTGAAGGAAGCAATTAGACATTGGAAAAACACGTGTAATAATTGCCAGAAAGTTACCTTCATACAGAAGGACTGGAGCCACATATCTGCCTCTGCACCAAAATCAACAACCCACCACCCCAAACACGCTCCAACTATCCCCTCAGGCACCCACGTGCGAGCATTTATACCTGGGAGCAGGTTGAGCCCTCTGCTTCCACCTAGGTGGGATCCTGGGAAATGTAGTCTGTTGGCTGGCTCTTCTTTCGCATGGGCTGCTTTGACTACGTTAAATAACGTGATTTTAAAGGATTTTAAGTATTTATATGAGCACGTGGGCTGTTGGGCTCTTTCTCAATTAAAAAGCAAATCTGAATTTGCTTTTTAATTGAGATGGGTGGTGGGAATTATAAATATGTCTTTAAAAAATAGGCTGGTCTGAACAGGGAAGAAGCTAAGTCACGTTTGTCTTCACCTGGCACAGGCTCAGCAGCGTAGGCTTGAGATGTTTGTCTTTTTATTTAGAGTACTGAATTTCAGAGTGCCACTGCAGCACAGGTGAATGCCACAGTAGCTACATGCCCTTGTTCTCAGAAACAAATTTAGGAGTAAAGGAGGGGGACGTTAAAACAACAGCCATCCAATGCGAATATATCAATCTATTGCATATTTACCTCCTTCCACAAAAAATGGGTTACATTGCAGATGGGTGTTCTCCTCCACTATATGGACCAAGAACCTAATTTTTAAGAAACCCTGGCTGAGAGATAACTCTATACTCTTCATGAGAAAGATGCGCTGGGTCAGAACACCGCTTCCTAGTGGCATTTTCCCTCCTGTTTCTATAACACTCGGAAGGAACACAGCGTAGGAAACAAACCAGTTCATAATAAGAGTAGGCTACCAACTTCGTCTGTAGATTTCATGTCTATCATATCCTAACAGCATCACTATGAGAAAAACACCTGTAAGCTTCAGTGGGAATCAAGGAAAATAAATCATACTGTTCCCACCCTTTCTGAGGAAGACAAACCATTTGCCACTTGTGCAGATTTTTCCTTCAAACTATACATCACATAAAAATGTCAAATTGACTGGGGATTAGATCTGAAATCAGTCTGGAGTCTGTTTCACTGGAAAACAATTATCAGCAGCCTTCTTATAGCTGTGGGGAAATCTGTACAGACAGACTACTAGACCAAGAAGAGAAGCAATGCACCCTCATGGGGTTTTTTGTGTTTGGTAAGAGCGTGTGCCTCCACTAGAAATCTTCATCTAGTTCTTAGGTCTTGAACTAAGCTTAACCATTAATTTTACTTGCTGCAACGTCATTAAGCCACAGACAAATGCATTAAGTTCCGTTCCAAAACTGAATCACTCCTTGTTGAACCCAGTCCTGGCAGATGCTCATGTTTTCCTGGATGAGAAACAAAACTGGCAGAATGAGGCACAGGCTGGACTTTGTGTCTCTACACCCAGTAGCAGAACTGAACTGGCATATTTAGGAATAAACAGAGATGAGACACAGATCCAATACAAGGATGCCCTGGTTCATAGTATCCCTCCCCGGACTGTAACACAGAGCAGTGGTCCTTACAAAGGGCAAATCTTAATTACATGGGTTACTACATCGTGGTCCCAATTTGATAGGGAAATGGGATACTGGAAGGTATGGCAGTAAAAACCATTGAACTCCATAACTTTAATTTAGGCAACTGGAAATAAGCTTTGCAAACATGGGTAACGAATCAATTTTTGCCATTGAATTCGGTAAGGATTTCACCCCACATCTTTTTAGTTTAACAGTCCTATAAGCTAAATTTACTGACATGCTGCAGAAAATAGGACTAAAGTAGCAGATGTATGCTCATCACTTTAATTCATCTAGTAGGTCTTGGTATAATAGAGATTTCACATTACAGCCAAGCTTTTCTGACAGAGGCAAAACAGTCTTCCAGTAACACTAAAAATTATTATCGCTTTCATTATCATAGCGCATGGGAGCCTCAGATGATGGCTAAAACCTATCACAGACAAATACGAAAGATAGAGCAAGGAAGGGGTTTTCAGAATGCAGCATCTTCTATTTCAAAAGTGACAAAGATAGCCCTCTAAAATTAAATCTTCAAGAAAAATGAGACAGAAGTTTTGCCTGAGATCTATTTCGTATTCTTATTAGCATCATTCCCCAGGGGCAAGTAATTTTGAGTGCAATACAAAGTTGATAATATGCTGAGTATAATTATAATGAGGATTGATTAAGTTGGTAGCCAAAGTACAGTAGGTTTCTATCGGAGAGAGTATCATGAAAGAAAACCACATTAAAAGTTTTGGAAAGAAATATACACAGGGATTGACAACTAGCTCCCTGGTGAAATAACATCAAAGCTGATATATATTGTATGCAAAACCCACAAACAGAGAAAATATTCTAATTCTTTTAAGGTTTCCATGTCAAAAACTTAAAATCTGAATACATTAGATGCTGCAAAAGGGGATAAAGTATTGACAGCTGTAGCTATTCTATGCAATTAAGCTCGACATGCCCCCTTTTTCAGTGGCTGTTGAACAACTGTGTTTGCCTTTGGAATTTTCTTCTCAGTTTCACAGGAACATTTGGCAACAGAAACAATTTTTGAAGAAATTATTTCAGGAACTGATTCATCCCTGATTCTAGGGGAATTACAAGAGCTAGCTGGTACAAGGACTCATTAAGCCCGTCCAGTGTTTTAAAGTATTTCCTCCTTTTGTTTTCTGGTTTTATTTCACATTTACCTGAGTCTGACATTTGAATGTATATTGAGATTGTAACAGCAAATCAACTTGTCTGAAGTCAGACAAAATCTGAACATTTCACATGCCTGAGTCCTGCTCCTCTGATGGGTAGAATTTGTGGATACAACTTTTTAATTATTATTTCTAGGTCATGCTCACTTAATAAAGCATGATCTGTACCCAATGTTATAAGGTGGAATAACCACAAAGAATTTTGAGTCTGGCTCTCTGATGGGCTGAAATAGCAGCTCCAAAACAGTGGAGAACTTTTTAAGTGCCTTCCTTTGTAGGGAATCATTCCAGGAAGTGTGATTTAGGATGCCAGAATTAATGGAATGATTGAAATGCTGAATTTAAAGCATCTGCTTTGAAAGACCAGCATTATCAGACCAGCATGCTCATTCTAGTCTAAAGTATGAAATAGATCTGTTTGCTTTCCATTTTAACTGTATAGTAGGTATGGTACATGACTGTGAAAATCCAGCACTTTTTAGGAACTTAGGACCTTCTAGTTCAGCAAAGTCATGTCCCAGTTACTGCAGGCAACTATGTCATTAAAAACAATTTAAAAGTAGTTCACATGCCATCTTAACATTACCAAAACATTTTATCCTGAATTATGAAAACCTTGGACAGTATCTGCAGTTTTTAAGAAATATGCAAAAATATATCTTCAAGGTTTACCCAGAAATGCAGAGCTTTAATGAACAGGGTATAACCACATGAAAAAGAATCCATGGGGCAGAAGGGATGCTAAGTATCACTGAACTGGATATTACAGTGTTGATGTATAAATACAGCATAAAAAAGAGTAGTGCTGGCTTGTGCAGGAAAATGATGTTGACACAATTAGTTCAATGCTGTTTTTAGAGTTTACAGAATATGACCTCTGGATTTTTCATCTTCAAAGGTTATTTCTAATTAGCATCCAGTGATGACACGTTAGAGATGCTTCTTTAAAAGATATCACAGCTCTAGCAATGAGTACTGACATGGTATCTATCAAAGTCTCATGGTGCCTGCAATTCTGACAAAAGGCACTCCAAAGGACTGGCACGTATCACCTTATTTGCATTTTTGCATTTCATTATGCTCATAATTGCATACCACCACAGCAATTCTTCCCCACTATCTCAGAAAACATTATCAGCAACGTCTGAAATAAATGCTTAAATGTCAACAATTGACAAGCAAGAAAAGCTGACCTTTGCAGGATCTCATTCTTTTGAGAATTGCCCTGGTATGACTCACTCCTTAACTTTCTGTTTCTGTTTGATAACACCAAGAGAACATAGTTTCTGTATAGATTGGTTTTGTGCATTGGAAATAGAGAGGAAGTCAAAGAGCTGTAGAAATACAATCCATTTATACTAGCAGTCAGCTGGGATTGACTGAACATTCACAATGACAGTTCTTAAAGTCACCAAAACATTAAAGTAAGTGGACATTAACATTAAGCTACAAATGGAATTTATATGGAGTTATCTTTTACATCCACATTAGAATTAAAGTTAATTTATCCATGATTGATGTTATGACGATGAACACAACATTTCTTCCGCAACATGCTGGTTTACGCAACTATAAATCACTAATCTAAAACCAAAGCAAACTATTCACAATCATCTTATATATACTGCCATATTGACTGGCCTTCACTACATTGAGCTACCATGTTACTATCGTTCGTGTTTCTACGATCATTTCATGGCTCCGTTTACCTTGATTTGCATAGCAATTTTGGTGCACATTTTTCAAAAAAAACCACTAATCAATTTTAGCTTAAAACAAATTACACCACCACAGAAATTGCTGCCCCTGTCCAAAAATGCTAATCAATTTGAAAATCTACATCATGGCTTGCATCCCAGATTTTTTCCATCCAATCCACATCAAAAAGAAATGATAGAAAATGATGTTAACATGTTCGACTGCTTGTTTGCTTGTTTTAGTTGAGGCATTGGTTATGCTTCAATGGCAAACTAATCGCCTGTTTGGAACCTCATCCAGTTTGTGTTACTTTTTTTAATGGCAATATGGAAATGCTACAGAACATTTCAACATCGTCCATAGCGAAAGCTTTCGGTTCTCTAATGGGAGTATTTTTTACATCACTTTCGGAGGTATTAGTAAAAAGAAAATTAAACTGTTTTGACCAGCTTTGCATTCTCCCGTGGAAGGACTTCATTTCCTTGTGTTAGAGTTTGTTCTAATTAGGCAAAGAATACAACGAATCAATCTAAAAAAAAAAAGCCCTCTGAGGAGTGTCATATTCTCAAGGCCTATAAAAGATCATTAGTGGGTTTTTTGATGTTTCAAATGAAACAATGATTTTAAGCCGGTGTTTTCATCCACTTCAGCTCTTTGGTTCACTCATAGCTTTCAGTATAGAGCGGGTTCCTTTTCACACAGCTTTCACACAGGTTCACACTTATTCCTAATTACTATCTGTTATGGTAACAAGGCTACCTGCACCTCAGTCCCCAAATAGTTTCTGTCTTGTGGCTACACCTTTTGTGAATAGAGACCTTTTTTGCCTTACAAAATATAGTTCGGTATCCTGTAGGAACAGCTGAGCTACTTCAAGATTAATTAACCTTAGTGAATATATGCTAACAGAGCTATTGAGCTTTGGGTACTGCAGCTAATCTCCATTTCATGGGTGCATTGCTTCTAAGTGAAACTGTACAGATTAAGCAAGCACCAAAGGGAAGATGAGCCCAACAGTATCCACAAATCTAGAAAGAAAAAAATTTGCCTCTTGCTTTCTGCAATTAAAAGTTTCTTACAGAGATTGATTTCCATGGCCAGGACTGTGGTTCACTCTAGTAACTGGTCAATCCCTGTTTTGGGATGCGTTAAACAGCATTAGTATCTCAGTGTTCATAGATAGGTGTATGCTTAGTTGACTTTAAGGGACCAGGATATCGTCCAAGGTGGCTAAGGACATAGATGGATTGGATTTGCAGGTAGATTACTCTCTGAGGTTTTACCTGCACATCATCTTGCAGACAAAATGGCTCTACCTTTAGAGATAACTGGTAAAAGGCACATAGGAGAAAATCAAAGATAATTAACAAAAATATGCACTAATATTTCTTTTTAAAGTCCTATTTTGCACATTCTGCAATGCATGAAAGAGAATTATTCTTCCAAAAGAAACCATTGTGTTGCATCAAGTCGTGGGGAGCTTCCTAAGTCATTGATTCGCCTTGTTTGAACCACACGTCTTTGCTATTGTTGTAATAAATTACACAAAGTCCAGATCTGTTTCAAGATGGCTCATGTGAAATAGGATGCACAAGCACTACATATTGCATCACCCTTTACTTATTTAAATAGGAAGAAAAAAATAAGTGGGAGGATGATAACAGAACACTTGGATCCACCAACTATGTCCATCCTCCTTATTCAGTATGAAATAATATAGACCATGATAAATTTCAATAGTACCAACCAGCATTTTCTTAAAAAAAAAATAAATGTATGTATTAGTTACCCTGGTTTAGACATTTGAAACGTCACTTTTAAAAAGCACTTCAACATGATTCCCATTTTAAAATCTCCTAGACCTCATTAAGATCACATTCTTTGTTTCTGGCTATTGAGAGAACTCCAATAAAGCTGAGACTCCTCATTATAAAATATTCTGCAACATGATTTAAAACAAGGCATGAAAAACTATCTATAAAAACAACTTCCCACGTGGCTATGATTAACAACCAAGATGGAAGCATTTCTTGTTGTCAATAACAACTTCCAGTAATGATTAAGACAGGCCATTATAAATGGGGAAAAAAAAAAACCATAAAGCATTCCCCACATTAAAAAAAAATAAATCAATATTTTATATGAAAAATAGCACTGGAATTATTTAAAGCAATTCTTAGGTTTATGTCCTTTTTGTCCAAAGTTGGAAAATGGATCCTTTTTTTAGTTATGGTGTGTTTACTATAAAAACATTAGTCACTGTTCTTCATTGAGAGATAAAATGCTGGAAATCCACAGTGCACTTATTGGGCAATTTAACATGCTAGGGTCAGGCACTCTGAGACTTCACAGTAGCAGAACAAGAACAGATATTGAAGATGCTCAAAATCCAGATTATGGCTTTCAGAAGACATGGTGTATTGTTCACCCAGGTTGAAAGCAGATGTATGTTTATATACTTTAATCTTGGCTCAGATGTGAGCTACCATGTTAACGATTTTGTTGCCCAGGCTGCCCTGGCTTGGGATTTAAATAAAAACAAATTACACGTCTTAACAGTGATAGATGGACTTCTCTTACATTTGTGTGGAGTATTTTTGCCTTAAGATTAAAGGCTTACGCATTTATCTGCATAAACTAACCCCTGGAGTAGGGTACTGCTGACATTTTCCAAGAAAAATGAATATCCTAACTTATTCCAAAGAGAAGACTTGGTATTTGTATGGCCAGAATGACCTTTGCAAGTGCCCTTTCAGATTAGGTGCACTACATGGAAAATTGTGCTCTTACAGTACTCCATAAATCATACCTACCAATTTTCTTTAAAGGGGTATGTAAATATCAGTGTACCAGGTGGGTAAACAACACTAACCTCATACAAATGGCTTGAAAATTGAAGAAAAGCACCTTATTTTGCTGCTGAAATTGCTTTTGAAGCCCAGCATCGTGGCTTGGGTTGTAGAATGCATGAAATGATTTGTGCACTGGGAATAGAAAATGGGTTGATGATAACCACACTCGACACAGTTCCTATGTTTCTGAGTTCTTTCAATGATCAAAGATATCATTGCTGTATATTACTTTTCTTTGCAGATCCCAAATGCATGTGAATTTCAAGTGACATGCACATTATCTACATGTTTCCAAAATGGACAGACAGCTTTTTAGTTTGTATTTCTCATTTGAGCTAGTTAATGTTTCTGGTCCAGTTCCAGTCTGAGTCTCCTTGCAATAGTTATGTAGCACTTCCATGTAATAAGAACAAGGCAGAAAAGTTCATGTGCCAAAGAAGAAAAAAATATGAAGTTACAGCGTTTGAAACTGTCGAAAGTGTTAGTAGAGTAAGTACCAACTATGAAAGTGAGAAGATGTGTTAATTGTTGCTAAGCTATAACAGATAATAAAAAAGATTCTGAATCAAGAAAAAAGCCCTGGGTTTAGACACATCGGTAGGGTAGCGCATACACCATGGATATCAAAGCATCTTGGTGAAACTCTAAGAACCAACACAGATGTGATCCACACAAGATGATTTCAGTTTAACCTTTACCATTTGTGACTTTTATTAATTCTGAAGGTCTCATTTCACCAAATATGTTGTCATTGTGTTGTTGCCGTTGTGTTGCTTATCCCACAAAATTCCAGAGGATTTGGCATAAATATCTACAGAAAACATTGGGGTTTTTCTATCCATTACAAAATAACTCATTTTGTAATGGATATTTAAAAGTAGAATTTACAGCATTCTCAGCCAAGGTCTATAATCCTGGCCTTACCTTTAAGTACCTGAAGAGATCAAATGCAACTACTGGTTTTATTGAAGAATTGCCTTGATGACTACGACCCACAGTTTATATAAAATTAAAGATGTGACTCATATTCCAAGAATTTCTACATCCTAGGATCCAAGAATGTAGTAAAACAAAGTATCAACCTGCTATCAGTCATCCAAAATACTTTTCCAATAATTTTTTAGGCCCAATTCACCTGTGTCAATAAAATTATTTGGGATCGCTCTTTGGCATGGCAAATGGGAACAGCAAAAATGTACAAATTATATATCCAGAAATTTCCAATCACTTTAGCTTTATTTTTACTATATTTTTATTACAGCGACTTTTAGAAGTCCTGGGCTCACTTAGCTTCAGTTGCATTTATTGACGCTCAAACCCTCTGAGGACCAGGCTGCCTGTGTCAACATGGGAACCAAAACCCAGACCAAGTCCTGGTCAGTTCTGAACTACGGGCCTTACTGGTGCGATTGCAATCATAAGTAGTAGAAGCTGGGAGCAGAAATGGGATGTAGATTTCTTCTTGCCCACTACATGATGTTGAAATAAACAGATGAAAACTGTAATCAGCCATTTGGAAAGATGAAGTGTGAGTAAAGAATAAAAGCCATAATCCATTTTTAGCATAGGCTTAAGAAGGTGCCTTACAGTTATACTGTATATCAACATTTCCAGTGTCCCTCTTCAAAATCCTTAAATCAGCTCAGCTCAGAGTGCCTTTGGGGCATAAGACAAAAGACAGAATTGCTCACAGGAAAGTATTTGAAGCATTTCTGAAAACAGATTTATTTTTCACAAGGGGAAATAAACCCAGCAACAGGGATATCATCTACCTCCAAAAGAAAAACAGCACTGGAGGGAGAAAAGAGCTGCAAATGCTGTAAAACCAAGCTTGAAGCATTTCTGGTAAATTTGTTCCCGCTGAGAAGGGAAAAGAAATCATGGAGGGGATGAAGGTAGTGTCTGAGAACATCCCCAGCCTACAGACCACTGAGAAAATCAGCGTCTATGTCCCAGAGATGTCTCCCTGCCAGCGGCTGCTCACTCAGTCATTTTACCATAGGTTAGTTGAATTAGTGTCAACAACTTCTTCAGCAGGACAGGTTTACAGATGAGACCCAACAGCAAATCCAGCTTGTTTAAGGCAAGATTTAAAAGCAGCTTGAAACACTCATAACATTTCAAGTCACAAAAGGCCACACAAACACCCACAAGATACAAACTGCCTTGTCGGGAATGTGCCATGTGTTTATCAGCTGTTCCCATCTCCTCTCAGCCTCCGACTTGATGTGCTCAGCAGCACTCTGAACTTTCAAAAGCTTGCAGTTAGTTTGGAGAAACAGTGATACTGAATTTCTGTTCTCTACAGCCAGTTTCTAAAAGGCATTTTCTTCCTACTGCTACTCTATTGTGGGGTTTTTTCCTGTTGCTCTTTCTACTTTGCATTAGACAGGGTTAAAATGTTCTGAGACATTACCGTGTACCTAATGCACTGCATGGGAAAACTTCAGGAACAATTCCATTGTTTCAGGGTTAACAGATAGAAGTTGCCATAAGTTGGGTCCTCTGCTGCATCTAGAATATAAAGACATAGAACTTCTTTCATTTGAGATTAAATCAGATACAAGCATATTTCAACAAGAGACAGCACAGCCCTATTTTGTTATGATAAAATATGTGATACATTTAAAGAAACTATTTAATCCTCAGAACCTTTTGTTAATGGAAGTCTCAGTTCTCATCTGTGTTTTGCACTGATACTGATTTAAGACAAGACCAGAAATAATTAAATTCAATATAAAAGCTCATATTAGTATTTGGAAACTTGCACCATTTCATCTAGCTCCAAAAGGGCTCATTATAACAGAGAAGCGAATTACCCGTGACTTTAAAAGTCAGAAGGAAACACTTGAGAAAAATGGCATTTTGTAGGAAAAGGGCTAGTTTGTGGGGTTTTGTTTTGGGTTTTTTTCAGCAGTGCCTATGTGAGGTAGGTAGTATGGGGACTTATTAACCTACTGATGTTCGTATGCTTAAGCAACTGAGATGTTTGTGAAATTTCCCACCTTTTACAAACACGTGAAGGGAGTAATTTTCAGCAGAGCTTGTGGATTTTAGAGAGACATGTTCAGTTATTGGTAGATTTAGATTTACTCACAAGCTGTTGAGAGTTCAATGTGATTACACTGAGGTATAAAAAGTAAGCAAGTACGCACACGTTTATAGGCTCAAGGCTGAAAACAACCCAGGACTTGGAGGCAGGCAGAATACGAATATTTTCAAGGTGACTTCTTCACGTTAGAAGCATTTGTTGAAGGCAGCACAACATTGCATACGGTATAATGTTGCAGAGGCTATGGAAAGCGTGTTATTTTCTCCAGTGGGGACTGAAAATAAATATAATGTTATTATTAGTTATCCATTTAAAGCATCTTTGAGCTTAGGAGGAGCTGCATCGTGCCAAGATTTACAAACTACTCTATCTCCAGTCTCCCCAGCTCCCAGTAGTTAAGGTGTCATTCCTTATCGTAAGGCTTGATCCAGTTCCCAGAGAAGTCAGTGATTTCACCATACTGTATGAATGCAACTGAGGGCCACATCTAGCTTTCACTAAATCAGCAATTAAAACAGAATGTCTGCTGGCAAAAATACCATCTTAAAATGTCTATTCTGCAAATACCTTGGTAAGATATAACTCGTTTTCTGTTTACTAAAACCTCAGAACATCACATGACCTTGCATCTACTTACAGAATAGGGGAAAAAAAAAGAAGAATTGTATTTGACAGGCATTGCTAATAATGAAAATGTTTTTAAATGTAAGCTCTAGCTGTGTACCAATCACTGCCTAATCAGGGTTATGCTTCTCAAATTATATTGTGTCTTCTTTCACCTCCTGCCTATTATGTGAAATAAAAAGAGAAGTGCTTTGGCAAATCCTTGATCTGTTCACATATATTTTTAATATTAATATGTCAGAGCAGTGGCAATAATGATATTAGGCAAATGACGGAATTCTCCCCCCAGCTGGACATGTTAATTGAGAAGCCAAATTTTAGAGGCAAAGTTCACGTCTGTGCAGATGGCAGGACAATGCCGGATGGCAGGCCTAGGTCAGTGTCAATCCCAAACCGTACTTTAATGGCTCACTTCTCTGCTTTTTCAACGTCAGCTGGTCCCTGTGGGGTGTATAAGTTGGGGAAGTCTGTCTGTGCAGTTTTTTGTGCCCTTGACTCTGGTGCACCAATTTCATGCAGAGAAGATGCCCCTATGTGGGATGATAAAAAAGGGAATTTGTGCTTAGAAGCCCGAATGAGATGGATCCAATGTTACCTTTAGAGCTGATGTGGCAGTGTTAAAACCGATACCATTCTCTTGCTCTGGCAAGGCTTCATCCAAAGTTCGCTGACATCAAGGGGAACACGTTCCCCATTGAAGTCCAGTCACGTGTTGTTTCCTAAGTATAATAATATTTGGGGGGAGGGTGATGCAGGGAGTGTGTGTGTGGGGGGGTGTTACTGTCTTTATTTGCATTTATATTGAGGCCACTTCATATTTTGGCCAGTTTGGTCAGATTTTAAAATGCTTTATTCTGCTGCAACCATATAAAGGTATTTTGCCCTTTGTCAAAAGGCCCTGAATATTGTTCATGTTTATGTGAGTAGTATATTATCTCCTTTAATATGATCTGTGAATTAAAGGCTGAATGTGCATGCTTATGTATTTAGAGAGATATATAGCTATACAGTGTCAGAAAAAGACTTGAATAGTTTCAGTTTCCTAAGTGATATAATTATTTATTATCTCTAATTAAAATGCAGAGCTTGGCTTTCTGCATGAGACTAGATGAAAAGCCTTTTTAATGAAAAGAGCAACTATGAGCTCTAAATTTCTTTATGGAAGAGATAACTTATGTAATCACTGGTAACCTTTTTCAAGAATATTATCTCACTATTTATAAAACAATACCTTCTTTACTTCAGAAATTCCCATTTACATATGAAAAAGAGCTTTATTTATTGATGCCTTTGACTGATGCACATTCCTCTTTCAGGAATACCCTCTTTTTCTAGTCTTACATATGCCAGAGCAGCTACTTCCCTTTTGACGTTACCTGCAGTAATATTTGAAAACAGTTCTCTGCTTGAGCCATCAATAAGCACAAAATCAGTTCATTCTTTGCATAAAATCACATTATATAGCCTTGTTTTGTAATGTTATATTTAAAATGTTGTCTATTCATATAAGTAAAAAAATGCAACCTGTAACCACTAGAAGCAGGTATGAACAAAAGCAAAAACATTTCTATTTTCCTTTCTTATTGTAAGAAAACCTTTCTTTAACACATTCCCCAACACACACACATATTTTCTGGTTTTATAAATTTAACTATTTTATGCAGCAGGACAATAAAAGCCACGAAGAACTTAAATACATGCCAGTAAGACTTGCCCACATCTAAGTTAAAAATGAATAATAATCTCATGTATTCATTAATTCTTTAGTTTTTGTATTGTTAAATTCTCCCTTTTATTTCCAAACAAAGAGGGCTTACTATCATTTATGGAATAAATATTAAAATATTTGAAAGCTTAATGGACTAGTTTTTTTCTCATATTTGTATAACTTCCAACACTCCCAGAATCCAAATCTGACCCATTGTAAGCACTTACATCAATTTGTGCACATTTAGCAGAAAATATGAAGTGAACTAGTTTTGTATTAATAAAATATGATATCAATAAAATACAAATATACATTATGTCACATTAGAGATTGAGGTGAGGCCAAATATCTTATGGATATTTCACTACTATATAAGGTTTGATTCAAAGCTAAATGTGGTCAAAGGAAAGACTTCCAGTGATTCTAATGGGCTTTCAATCAAGCTCTTGACTATGTGTATTTTTTCATGAAATGGAAAAATTCATCATCTGCAGAATTGTCTGGTCTGACTGAGGGCAGCAAATGAGTTCAGTGATGCTGCATTTGTGTAAATCTGGGCAGAAGTTGACCTTGTATACTGACAGATACGAAAAGAAATAGTGTGTTTAACTAAACATCTCTGTTGTGCTGTAATCATCTGGTCTTGTATTTCACTAATTAATGGCTGTGTAAAGCGAGAGCATTCAAACAAACATCATTTTAAAACCCATTTACTCTTTACAGTCCTTGCTTTGTAACTTTTTACTGAATATTGATTGTCTTTTAACTTACCTCCTCTCTCAAACCAATACCAATAAGTAATTCCTTTTCTCCAGAAAAGATGCCACCAATTTTGCTTAAGGGCACAGTGCCAGCCAGTGCAGATTTTATGCCACAGACTCCTGGTTATCCAACATTTTTCTGGACCTCTTGTAAAGCTTCTGCAGGCCCCTCTGGGAGTGAATCATAGAATCACAGAAGGGTTTGGATTGGAAGGGACCCCAAAAGTCATCTAGTTCCACCCCCCTTCCACTGGCAAATACATATGTATAAGCAAAGTATATATGTGCATGTACTCCACGACATTATCTACACAACTGTACCAGGTTTAATCTTACAGCTAATCCAGTCAGGGAATGGAAAGTAATAATCTGTGTAAATCAGTTTAAACTTGGACGGTCAGTCTGAATAACATTGTACACAGGCAACAGTATGCATTGATCAAACAAACATTTAATGCTGTTTTACAGACAGCAGATGGGTGTATATTAAGTTGCCTTTAATTTCATTCACAATATTCTTAGCTAGATTTTATTCTGCTAATGAAAATATAACCATGCATCTTCAGGAGGAACAACCAATATTCTGGAAAACAGATCAAGAGAGCACAGAGTAATACAGAAAGGGAGCTGTTCAAGTTTGCATACATGGCGAAAGACAGGCCTGGTACAATGCCTCAGCAGTCAATAAAAAGTCTCTAACTCTAGTGAGCTTTAGGTTGGTTCTAAAACTATTTGACTTTCAAAATGGGTAACACACAACTGATTCATATATTTAGAGTTGCAGATCCTTGAAAGGTTTTTGTCAGATAGCATCCACTAACTCCAAGCAGCCTTGCTTCAATTGTTCTTAACATTATAACCAAACCTCATCCAATTAATCTTGTTTTCCTCTCCTATTAGCAACACTGAAGGTTAAATCCATCCCCTACAACAATAAACTATCTTCATAATTCTCTTTAAAGACAAGAGGTAAAAGATGGACTTTGCATAGGACCATTACACTTACATTTGCAAATGCCTGGCTTACCAATGCAGATTGCCTCCATGAACAGACACGAGGTTACTGCCTGCATCCGTTGTTAAGCTTGCAGATAAAGTCAGCTACGAGTAAGCACATGTTCATAATTGTGTTCGCTTACACTGAAAAATCTCTATTTAGTAAATTACACTGGTCTGTTATGGGTCTGCTATTATTGTGTAATAATTCAGATTCCACTACTTTTTGTGATTAAAGTCTTAAAAAAAGTTCACAGTCAATTTAGTAAGGAAGAATCCATATGCTAGAACTACTCAGGTGCGAGTTAATCTCAGACGATGCAGATTTATAAAATCACACCTCAAGAGCTAAAAAAAGAACAGGCAATCCAAGGAAATCTGTGCAAATTCAGACCATTCTTCCCATTTGTAATTCAGATAACATTACACAGGCTTAATATTTGACATCATCAGATATTTTTCAGCCTTTTTTTTTGTTGCAGTTACTCTTAGCAACTGTGTTGAACACTAATGCAGTTAGTGCAATATTACCAATGGGAAATCCCTGGCATCAAAGGATTAATTTTAGTCTTTGTCTTGCTTTAGTAATAGGAAATAAATTTCACCTAGTCATTGTCCTAGTCAAGTCAAATAAAGAAACTATATCTGCTGACAAGCCGTTATTATCACAGTCAAATAGATTAGCATTGATTTACTGTAGGTAAGAGCTGTTGAAGGGTCCGTTCTGTATGTGCTCTGTAGCAGCATGATTATTTACTGTAAACCTACCCTCTGATTTTCTCCTTAGGCTAGTATTGTTATTATTAAAGCTAATTCACATGAAATTATGGTAGCTCTCCTGGTCTACAGTCTTTGTTCAGAGACCTAAGCAGGTGTTTGCTTAATAATTTGGTCAAAGATCAGTGAGTTAAAGGTTAGGGCATGGAGGGGGAGAATGGAGAGGTCAGAGCACTTGCAGGAGGGGTCTGAGACTTGATCTTCCTGAGTCTGGAACGGTCGAACCTCAAGGTCACCCATTAGTGATCTTGCTTTAACGGACTGTGAGATGTCGACCATAAATTCACCATGCCAGGACCTTTAACCCTATTAATACTTCGACTACTGGAAATAAAAGCAAGGACCCAGAAGGAACCAGCCTATGGAGAATTATTCACAAAATGTCTATGAGATTAAATTTATCTAATAAAGCTTACAACTCTCAATACAGCTCTCCAAGGAAAAAACTTGTCTTCTGTTTACACCCTTATAGAGAGTCATTACATCCTATATCAAGATGGTAGATAAAGACTCTTCACACACAACATGCACGTGTGTGTGATAGTGTCTAAATAAATATAAGCATATATTTTGCAATATAAGATGTTCTCAGGTAACAGATAATGAAAGTAGAAACAAAACTAAACCATCTCCTGCTCCCAAAGACTGTACCTGTCCATGTATGTGTAGTCAAAATTTCATAATGATCATCCAAAATTAGAGGCTAACACATAATGAGTAGTCACCTGCCTATCAGGAGCAGGCATGTTTTCTCCTTCTTTGAGTCAGTAACTATGTTTTGACAGTCAAGTATTTTCACATGTAGAAGTATGGGATCACCTAACTGTAACAGTCAATTGGGAAAAATGATACTGCCTACTTAGGAGTTTCACACTGAAAAGCACTTCTTTCCTTCCACTCTCCAACTCCATTTCAAGCTGGAGGAATTTCTACTTGCTGAATTGCAGGGATTCAGATATTTTTAATATCTTAGAACAAAACAATTCAGCCTAGTTCAGAGTTTCAAACAATTTCAGATCAGAAATCATAGAGTCATAGAATGGTTTGAGTTGGAAGGGACCTTAAAGCTCATCCAGTTCCAATCCTCTGTCACGGACAGGGATACCTTCCACTAGACCAGGTTGCTCTGTTTGTTACCATACACCACAACTCCTTTTGGGGCATCCTACATCTCCAGACCCTGGGAGAGTCATCTCTTGCTGTGTCTGGGGTCTTCTGGACTGCATGCAACCAGCATGATTTCGTATTATTAATAGAAATTTTGCTACAGGCATGCATAGCTCTCTTCAGAACAAACAAAGGTTGTAGAAGAAGAGATTAAAACCCAAATCAGAGCCAGAACAGCATGTAGCAACTGTTCATGTAAAGCAGAGAGAAAGGGATAGCTCCTGGAGGGGTTTCTCAGCAATTTAAGAAATCAGGGTATTTGGCCAGTAAAAGCAGTAACATCACAGCCCAAGTTAGGAAAATGTTTACTGCTATTATGATCAGGATGTCCATGGGACAACGAGACAAAGACAATGAACTCCTTCCCCAGAGAGTTCCCAAGGACTCCTGGCAAGCAGCTCTTTCCATTGCAGGATGAGGACACAAGAACTTACAAGCATCACAATATCATGAAAGGGAGCAGAAGGGTAGGAAGGGTGAGGCAGACAGGAACCATCCACTTGAGATAAATGAAGACATCATAGCAGAGTAAAAAGAGATAACAACAGACAGTTAGGTGCAGAGTGCTAATTGGGAGTCTGATCTGAATCAGTGGCCCCAGCCGAGCATTAATGAAATATTCATAGACAGCTACACAACACACTGTCACTAAAGGACAGGTTACTTTGCCTTTTAGTAAGAAGAACTTTACAGTATCACTGTCCCTTTGTTTTCCCTACCCTCAAAACTCAGACTGCAGGAAGGACAGGCACAATTGCTGTAAAGTGTGTTTTCTCCATGAAAATTTCATACTGAGGACTTTGGCAATCCAGGAACAAGAATAATTAATTATATCATCCATAAAGGCCAACCACATAGGAAATCGATACATCCTGAAACTTCACAGATATCTTTATTTAACTTCTAGTCATCTTTTCTTTGACTTTTAGAAGATTTCGGTTTCAATGTCTTCCTATCTTGTGAAACCTCAGCAAACATCTGAGCAGAAAGAGTTTTTCTTATGCGGGCAGGAGGGAGCATGTTGTTTCAATAGAAAAGTAGCTCTCCTGTTGATAAAAATTCATAGGTATTTCAAACCAAGAAACTAATCCCGACAGAGGCTGTCATCTCTGATATGGTATGAAGCGCCCACAATTCCCGCAAAGATCAACAGGTTCTGGGCTCCATCCAGAGCCCCTCAGAACTGAGCCCTTCATCCATAATACTTGGCTTCAATTCATATCACTTGAACTCACATTGTTCAGATGAGCTTAAATCGTTACATAAATGGCTTGCTCAATTGCACTGCATACCGTGCACGCTGCTGTGTGCACCTGTTTGTTTTGATAGCAAGCACAATAGGATATTTTGTGGGTTGAAATCATCCATTGTAACAAAACAGTCTTTTTTTAATTAAAAACAATTCTGGAAATGAGGACACAATAGGAATATGTACCAAAAAATCTTTTATACCGATTGAAAAGTAAAATGTGTCAAAATATTTTTAGAACCTTGCAAGTATTTTGGTGACACAAAGTCAGTTTTCAGAGAGGAGTTCTGTTTTTAATGGGCATAAGCTCCTGTCTTTTAAATGATCTCTAAGTAAATCATTAAAGTATTCTGTTTTAAAAATAAAGATAAAATAATTATGAAAGGGAACTGTATACTTACTGTGCTCCATGTTCTGCTTGCTAATTAGGAAGGAAATGCACTTTTAAAATATCTGATCAGGAAATAAGATTTCCAGTCTACTTAATCAGCATGGGTTGGAATCCATTCATAGAAAGCCATATCTCATAATACTTCTGCATGTTGAGCTATCATTAATTGTAAGAGGAATAACATACCCAAAGCCTAAGCTGTAAGACTGGCCATGTTCATCTTTAACTTGAAGAGTTGTGCTTTGGGGTTGTGTTTGTAACTGCCTCCAAATAAATAGTATCTTTAGCCCGCAGTCTTGCAGAGAACTGAATAATATATAAGGTCAAAATGCAGAGTACTGTAATCTAACGATAATTATTTTCTAGTAATAGTTTAATACACTTTGTACATTTGAACATAAATTAAGATGAAAGACCGAGAAAATTATTCAAGTAGCATGCTGCTGCAACAGGTCATCTAGTCTTATTCTATGGCTGGAGAATGGTCATTTTGACACTCTTGTAAACAGTGAGCTCTTGAAATGGAAAACACCTTTACAGGCATAGAGTTATAAGAAAGCATTATCATTTCCCCTCAAGATTATAGGCTAGACAACCACAGTGATGTCTGAAATCTTTGAAATGACAAAGATAAAATTTTCTAATATTCTTAATGATCACCACAGAGATAAAATTAATCCAAGCTTAGAAAAGGACAGCTGAAGATCTGTAACAGTGCAGGACAGCCACAGCAAGACATTTCCATACCAACTATACGTCAGTCATTAGGTAGATTCCTGCCTCTGTGGGACAGAACTATTGGCACAGCGTAACCTCTCACTACATCAGGGAAAGCAGATTAGCCATAAACCAGGAGAGATGTTGTTCTACAGATTTCTTGCTTGCTTTAGAGTGAGGAGACCAGTGGTGTCTCCCAGAAATCGGTTCACTGCCCATCACAAAAGCTTTGCCTCTTTGCTCCCTTCTCATGCAGAGAGAGGGGATGCTAAAATGGTAAAATTCACTTCTGGGCAAGAGGCCAGAACACGGCCTATGTACTATTAAGCCTTCAAAATAGGGTTTAAGTGGGACTTAAGTGGTGCATGAGCCTTTTGTTGGCTTTCTGCCCAGAAGTGAACTTTACCCACAGAGAATATTACATGTTGTCCATGCATTGTCTGCCATATATGGGGGCAATGTAATTCCCCTTTGTCACCCTGACAAAACACCCAGCATTGCTTAAACTGAGTTGTTCTGAGCGGTCTGGACCATTAAGTGCCTGCAGCACGTAATACAACTGAGCAAAATACTACCAACACAGGAAGAAAGTACGCCTTTGTGGTGAAGGAAATCTAATTTTCTCAGGACTGCCATGCCAACATGGTAAGCAGTATGAGCCTTTATTATAGAAAGATGTGGTTTCTTGCATTTGCTTGTACAAAACAGCATATAGATTTTCTGCAGGTCTTTATTTTGAAATTGCAAATGGAGAAGAATCTCATACTATTCATTTTATGTAGCATTCTTCATATTAAAATGTAGCTTGAAGTATTCCCACATTTTTCATTGTGCTTAATTTTGTGCACATGAGTAGCCTCTCAGATTCAGTAGAGTTGCACCAGCAGTAGAAATAAATTAAAACACAGTGTATGTCTTTAAAGGAGCAAGGCCCAAAGTTGTACGTGCATTCCTGAAGGGAAAGCTTTTCCTTTTTTATGTTTTATTTCTATGGGGTTTTTTTGCTTTGGCACTAGGGCTGTCTCTTTCCTGATTGACTCATTTTCCTTTGAGAGTTGTTTAGACAAGTTATTAAGAAGGTTAGAAAAGACAAGAAACAAAGGTTTAATGACTTGCAAAAATATGCATAATACAAGAGAAATACACACATCCTGGACATTTCTCAGCCTGATACAGTCTGAGCTGGAAAAAGGATGGTGAGGAGGGAAGCAGAATTGGGAACAGAAACATCAGATGTCCTGGAAGGAATAATAAATCATAATTTGCTATTGTAAATTCTATTGGCAGCTCTTAAATGTGACCACAGGTAGTTTCTCTGATACATAGTGAAGGGATGCAGAACTGCTGACAGGTTTGCGTATACCAAACTGATTAACACTTTATATTACATAGGTGGTTATTAGGAGCTTTGAATTTGAATTCCTACACTGCTTTTACTTTGAAGCAAGCAGCTGTATTTTTTTGTTCTGATGATACTTTCTGTAAATGGCATGTGGAACCTGATGATTATCATTCATTTTTATTTAGTTAGCAGATGGCTTCCAGCAGCAATTCCTTAAAAGTTTCCTCATTTATAAAATACGAAGTGGCTGACCTAAGTTAAACCAATTAGTAACTTTCCTTTATCATTTTTCCAGGTGCTTTCTTCATTAGGAGATATCAATCAACTGCAGGGCAGTAAACACGCTAGTTCTGGTATTTGTGGAATGCTCAGATCATCAATTGAAGTACATGCAGTTCAAATCTGAAATATTAGCAGTTCAAAAATCCATTAAGATCAGTATCAGATGAGTTGTTATAATACCCATACTGAAATGTGTTGCACAGATTCAGCATGTGACACCTTGGAACTGAAAGAAAATATTTCCTGTTACTACAATGCTTGTACAAAAACTCTAGATTGCATTCCGTGGGCAAGAGAAAATGTTTTCACCTGGAAAATGTTCCCTTTTAGTAGTACCATCCTTATTAAAAATGCTCAGATTGGTTTCTTCAGCTGTTCTGTATCTCCAGGTACAGAAGGTAGAGAAAATGCTTCAGGATGAAAGTATTTTTACACAATGCAACTGAAAAGTGGCTCATCTATTTGTTAAAAACAAACATTTTACTTGGTTTCTACAACCAGGATCTTTCAGGAAGATTCCAGTTTTAGTTTCAAAAAAACCCAAAGCCACATTATTTGAAATAATGTACATGACTCAGACCTTTGGCCACTGTAGATTAGTAACACATGATGTGATTCTATCAGTAGTTCTGCATAACTGTATCACATACCTTTATAGTCTGAAAATTTCAGCTATCTTTCTGATTACACTGGAGTGGAACGCAGCTCCTGGATTTTATATCAAGTAGAAAGGAAAATAATCTGTATAGCTTCTGAATTGAGGAGTATTAGTAAAGAACAAAATCCTGACTGTAAATTTACACTATCAGGTGAAGCTTTGACTCACATAAGTAGGATCCTGGCAGGATCAGGCCAACCATACACAAGAGATGTTGATGTAATAATTGTGTTTTGGAAAAAGGCAGGTTAAAATGATAAATGTCAAATATTAGTAGTTCTTTTTAAAAAGGCATCTCCCCTGACATTTCACCCTCATCCCCTGCTCTCCTCTCTGCAGATGACAATGAGGTACACAGTAAAAGAAATTAAGATGATAGTGTGTTGACAGGAGTAAGGACACTCCAGTTTTCATCCCTGCAGACAACAGAAATGACACCACATCTCCTCAAACTGACACATTAATAAATTTAGTATCACCTGAACTTTTCTGGAAAGGAGAACCTTTTACACCAGCAAGTTATCTGGTGTCAGTAATAATAGGATTCTATATCGTATTCTGCTCCATATATGATGGCAGAATTACCTTTTGGGCCCTAACAAGTTGACAGGGGTTCATTTTGCTTCCTCTTTTAATGACATCTTCTTTGCAGGTGAACCACAGATGTAATGACTTCCTTTTTTGCTTCTGAATACTCCCGAAATGTCATCATGACCCAAGACATCTCAATCTGGCTTAATGCAAACGGGAAGCAAAGGGTTTTTAAAGGTGAAACTGATCTTGCTAATGAAGAAGTATCACTCTTCATCTGGACAGGGAGCACAAAGCTTGTTAGATCGAGCTAGGTGAATGTCACAGGTTAGAGTTCAAGCATAACACAGAATTGTGACTAAAGATGTTATCTTCTATTTATGTAGAGATACACAATCAAAACAAAGTAATACAAGTCTAAACCTAAGTGTTTGGGAACGACCCAGCAAGATGTGAAATAAACCTTTGCTGGAGAGGCAGCATTCTGAGGACCTTAATCATGAAAAGTTCAAACATTTTAAAAAAGAAGACAATAAGCATGTAAGAATATGCTGCAGTTTTTGAAAGAGCAGGAATAAACAGCACGGGGTGAATACTGGATGCTGGTGTAGCCCATTCATTGCTCCAAACTGGAGAATGAATGAAAACATATGTGATTTTTATGTTTAGCTACAGTGTTTCAGATGGTAAAAATGCTTTATATTTGCCACTGAGTTGGATTATTCCCAAAGTATATGCACATACATTTTTAATGCATAAGAGAGCCAGTTAGGAGGCCCAAGTAATATGAGGGCTGGTTTTCAGTGCAAGTGGAAAGCAGCTTGCCCTTCAGACATAAAGAAAGTTCCCTGAAGCCATTTGAAGCTTGGGGGGTGGGGGGACGGGGACACAACAGCAAAATCAGAAACATTACCCAAGCACCAAACACATTCAGATCACCTTGATGACTGACAGTAGGACTACCTGAACTACCTGCTCATCACAGCTTTTGTGGGAGATGGCAGCCCTCTTCTTGAGAAGTCCAACGAGCTGTGGAAAGAAAGCATTAACTTTCCAAGCTTTTGCTGACTACAGAAATGAAAGAGGTAGGAAAATTTAACTCATCTCTTTGCAGATGTTTCTTACACGTTTAATTCATTTAATAACGTTTTGTTTAAAGTCCAGGTCCTGGTGGTACTCTTCTATTTAAAGCAGCCCACTGTTTCCAGGATTGCAGGATGTCTCAGACGGGCACATTGTGTGAATGGGCCCAGATTGAAACTAATGCAGAAATTGTCAATGATTCACCAAAAGAAAATAAAAAACAAAAGCCTACTTGGATTCAAACGTTTGTCTGATTCAGGGAACATTTTAAAAACACCACATGAATATTCTAAGTGCCAAAACTAAAATGGAGATTTGAAAATAAAGGCTCAGATTTTCGAAGGAATATTTGCACCATTCATTCAATCTTCTTGTCAGCTTTAAAGAAAAATGTTCATTTTAGTATGATGGTATCTTTCAGATGGTCTGATTTAAGCTTTTAAGCAGACTTTTTTTTTCATAGAAAAATCAGAATATGTTTGAGATATTTTATTTTATAAGACACACTGATTTATAAGAGCTTTTCCTTATTTACTCTTGCTTTCCTGAAGATGCTTAGTGGAATTAACTAATCTGGAATATAAAATCAAATAGGAGGGGATCTAAAAAGAAGATTGATCGTTTTTGAAAACAGTATCTGTGACTAAATATGATGACCCCAGTCCCTGACTGAAATCCATAAAGGTCCTTACACAGAAATACATAAATTAAGCTACATCATAGTCAATTTTACCCAAAACAATGAAGTCAGTGTTTACATTAAAACTAAAAAATTCTTTGTGTATCAAATCTTAATACTAAAGGACTCAGATGAACAAAATGGAACAACTGGAGGTTATTCTCCATAGCACTGGGTCAACTTTGCAAAAACTATTCAGCAGAGTTCCTTAGAGGTCACCACAAAAAAATGACAGAAGCAAAAGAACAGTGGGTTCAAGAATCAAAACTCAGTTACAGAGCCCAGAAATCTGATATTTGACTTCTCCATGCCATCTAGATAAGAAAAGGCTTAAAATATATCAGAACCTCATACAAGCACTGTAGTTCCTTATTACACAACTGGAAACAAAGAACAGCTTTTATGCAACAGCGAAAACTTCCAGGCCATACATCATGCAGTGGACTGATGCTAAGAACAGCCCTTATTCATTCTAAATCAATGAGCGCAATAGAACAGGTGATAAACTTGCATGTCAAACTCTAAAGTTGCTATTCAAGCTGCCTTACGAAAAAGGAGGTGGTTGAATATAAGATTTGATTATCTAACGCCCGATACAACGCAGAAAATGCAGTACCTTCTTTCTCGCATGTCTGAGGTAGAGAAATTGGCTAATGAGTTTAATCCACTTACCTTCAAAGAAAAAGTAAAGTATTTGCAAATAAGTTTAAATGAATTTTCAATTAACAAATTTATGAGTCACGGCCTCTGTGTTATTTTAGGAAAAACAAGCAATTACACTTAGTTCTAACAGGTGGAATAATGACTTTTTCACCTGTCAACTGACAGCTTAAAATTCCCACACATGTAGCCCATTTCTGTTTCATCTTTTCTTTGAATTTCAGCTGCTTTGCTTTTCAATGCCTGTGCTTTGCTGGTGTCTCCTTTGTGTCTGAAACTCTCACACTGAGTTCCGCCTCTTTGGTGCTGGGCTTTCTTTTCACAGTGACATTTCAACATAAACAGTCAATATTCATTACCTCAAAGGAGACTTCCCTCCTATTGCTGACCAATTAAATACCAGCTGAGTTAGGCAGACAAAGGTAAAGAAGCTGTAACACAAGGCTGGCTTGGAGTATATTTCTTCTTCCCTTAACAGAAAAAAAATGTATTCAAAACAAAGGATTGACGATATTCGGAAAATCCGAAGCAGAGCAAAACAGTTTCTTCACAAGTTATGATCCTCCTTTTTATCTTGCATGGTCCTTTCTTAGTGTTATTTAGTCTGTAGACGGGAAAAGATGCATATGTATCACAGGGACAAAGACAGACCACAGGTATTCCTCTACAATCCCAACTTTGATAAAATAACAAGGATGCGACAAAAAAAATAACATCTAATGCTTGATGCCAAGAGAAAGGGCTTTTCTCCTTTCGTCTCTGAGATGTGAATGAGATTCAGATGTGTTTTGAATGTTATTGTATTACATACAGTTCAGCAAAGACTGCTTCTTTTTGTATTATGTAAGGTTCAACTCTGAGAAGGAAAATGCCCACCTAAATAGATCATGAGCAGGGGTGAAGAGGTGCACTAAACTTATGGCTGATGAGAACAGCCTGCTGACAGACTGCCTGGAGGCTGATAAACCTCCTTCTCTTCCACAGAGTGGGAGGGGATGGATATCAGTATCATTCACTGTCTCCAAAACGTAGGCACAGCCTTTAGGGGAAGGAACAGTTCTACTCATAGCAATGCAATTCGAGCATTCACAGAGTTTCACCTGCAAAGCGCAGGAGCACTGAATCATAAAAATACCTAGCTGAAAAGGGCTCTGAGATCATCTACACTGCATACTTGCCTCAAGGCAGGAGCAGATGCCTGAACTATTCCTGATACGTATTTGTCCGACCTCTTGTTGAAAACCTCCAGCAGCAGAGACTCTACACCTCCCTTGGCAGTCCATGCCAGTGCTTAACTGTGCCTCCCAGTTATTATTCTTGCTGTCCAAACAAGATCCTTTTTGCTATGAATTATGCCTGCATAAACCCAAATTTTCACATACCCAAATGGAATCTAGAGAGAAGATCACTGGTGTTTTGGCACAATATTTTTCAAAGACTTTAAGGATATGCAATAGGTGTTGGGTGATGAGGATGTTCAGAGAACAATTTAAAAAACATACAGCAATGATTTATAACCTGAAACAATGCAGAAACTTAATTATTTGTCTTAAGAAATGTATTACTAGAATAACATAGCAAAGAGAATGAAACAACTTGGAATATGAGGGTACAAAGATCAGCAGCAAATGTGATGCTAACAAAACAGAGTCTGAAATCAAAGGACTTAATGATTGCTCAGTACAAGATCAGGCTGAATTGTCACAGTTTGAAATAGCATGTTTAATGATATTAAATAGTTCTTGCATTTGTACAGGATAGTATTAGCATTTTTTCCCCCTTCTGAAATAGAGAGAGATTTCTATAGCACAAAAGGGCCCAATCCCACAGCCTACCCTCAGTGGGAGGTTTGCTTAACCAAGAAATGCAGTGTCAGGCTTTCTCAGAGGATAAAAACAATACAAAGAATTGGTGTAGATGCTTTATGTAAAGGTAACAGCTTGAATCCCTGAAAGCATCCAAATGATTTTTACTTAAATGGATGTGACATTGCCAAGAAAGAAACTTTATCCTCATGAGAGATCTTTATTAGCCAGGGTACTTAACCCTAAAGATGAGGAGAATTTAATAATCAGAGGGTTGTTTTCTCCCTCTTTCTTTCATTTGTGCAACCAGCAGCTAGAGGGCACAAAAGAATGCTTTTACCTTATGATCTATCATATAAAAGAGCTCTACAGACTGAATAAACAAAAAAGAAATCAGTGCTAATATCATAGTATATTACATATTTTGTTTAGAATCTTAATTTGTATTCTCTTTTGCAAGAAGCAGTAGCAATTCAGAGAGACAATGACATGACAACACAGGAGACTAATCAAAGACCTTTATCTCACTAAGAATATGTATTTAAACCCCAGAACATAGCAGGTATTTCACACCGCATCCACTCTCTGTGGATATGGTCATCATTACTTGTCTTTACTGTTCTGCAAAGCTCTTTGTTTAAAACTAATATAAACACATATTTAACCTCCTTCATTCTTACATCTTAAATATTAATGCTGGTTGTGATTCTGCATTAATAAGAGCTATTATTTTTGCATTAATAAGGAGCTTACAAGAATAAACATGGAAGTCATAGTGCAGTCTTCCTGTCAATTAAAAAGAGAGTCAGTTGTAGTTGCAGAGTGCTTTATCTTATCATTTCACTCAGGACATTCCCAGGTTCATGGATCTGATCTGAACAGCTCCAGTGATAATAAACATGTAAGTACACAAAAAACCATCATGGCAAGAAAGCTACAAAGGAGGTTATCAGTGAGTTGCCAGTTTTGGAATCCCTCACTTTGGAAAGAGCATTATCGCCATAAACGAGGTCATTTATGTGGACAGTGTGAGCACAGAGCTTGACATTTTTCCACCAGAAATCCTAATAACCCCAGGAGGGGTCACATCTGTTGCTGTACTGTAAAATGGGGTGGACCTTAACAGCAACGTGTGTATTTGTATGCGTGTATATATATACATATAGTTAAAAAGCAAAGCAAAACAAAGACCCTTTCCCTTCACCCCTAATGAACTGCACCAACCCCTTAGGCTGAAATGACTTGGATCCGGATAGAGTGCCATTTGCCAAATTGTAAATTGCCTACATTTATTTTGGGAGTGCACTAAACAGAGTGCTAATTGCCTTGTTTAGCACTTTCCCTTCTTTCATTTGCACTGGTGTAAAATCTTAGTAAATTAACTCAGGATTTTATTATGTAGGTAGCATTTGAACAACTGAATCAGTGAGAAAGCAGCATCAAAGGACTGATAAAAGAGGAGTTGACTCTACCCAGAATGCCATTTATATGTCCCTTGAATTAAAAAGGATGAAATTAACTTTTAATCCTTTTGCTTTTCATATAGCTGATCTTAATATAACATGTATTACTCAGTCATTTTATTTGCATTTACTCATTTTAAAATGTTAATAACTGTGGTTGCAAGCTTACTGTATGGGAAAGTGCAATTGCTTGTATTCATATACATAAGTGTGTAGGATTCCTTAGTAATTTTTTTGAACTGCAGCCAAACACAGACTTGAGGCTTCTGTTTATTGTCAGAGAGAACACCCTGACGAGCAATTCCCATCTAACTGTTCAGTGGGCTATGCAAAATTAGCTGGTGGTCTCACACTTGTCCACAGCACCAACGGTATCTTATTTTTACATAAAGTCCAAAGAGAAAATGGAGGGGGCTAGAAGGGGAACGATCACTGTATTCTCACCTCTGCAATAATCTGCTTTCCCACAGGGAAATAAGAAATATATCATTTATTCTAGGGGAAAAAAATCAATAACATTATATATAAACAGGGTGTCTTGCACCAGCAAAATTTCCCCCTAAAAGCCCTAGGCTGAGGATTTCAACGTAGAGGCACTCCTGCTTGCGAACACATCTTCATTATAAGAAAATGTAGACTGAAGATCACAGAGCCAGCACCTGGTAGACCCCAGTTCTGTTCTGAACACACCTACTGAACAACTGCTATCTTTAAGTGATGAATTTCAGCACTGAGGAGGTATTTGGGGTGTTCTACTGACAGAACCTTGATTTTCATAAGTTCAGAAAAGCCAGAACTTTTGTCTTCAAATGCAGCCAAAAGTCCCATAGGTGCAGAAATGATAGATAAAAGTCTGCTTGTCACTGTCAATAAAACACTGTACTGCTAAAATGTTATTTAATGTCTTCTTTCAGTTTACTGTCCTTTCAAATGATGTATTTGCATACATGAGGAGCTCAGAATAATAAAAAATATTAAAATTAGTTTATTAACATTAGAATGAATTTAAGAAACTGTGAAGAAATTCTTGCTAAAAAGCAGTAAGGAAAGTTTTCTTAGTTTCTGATAGATTTTTTAAAGGCTACTTTTCTGATTATTCTCCCCTGAGCACTTCTGATTGTGATGGGAATGGGACACACAAACAACTCAGCATCAAAAGTCAGTGAGTCCTGAATCCTCACCTTCACATGTACCTTTGAGTAAATAACACATCGTATTGTTATTTGCAGGTACCCAAACCTCTGTACCTTATGGTACCTTACAAAACAGGAAGAAGGGTTTGCTCTACAAAACAGCTTTTCTAGTGCTACTTTTTGAGTTCAGTTTCTAGACCAGCATGCTCTGGGAGGATTCCAGATAAGAATCTGAACTTTTGGATGTTTCTCCCAACTGAACTGCCAAGCCATTTGATGTAACTCTATTATTGTTTAACACCTGGCTGCACTGCTGTTAAGTACTGCGTGAATAAAATAAGGTATGATTTAGTTGCCAACAAAACAAATCTTTTCTAATGATTCTCTGTACATAAATTTAGGTTGAAGGTGCGGAACCTACTCCTTACATTACAAAAGTAAAGGAAGCCAGGCCATAATTTTCCATGACAGCATATCCAACCACACTATCTGAGACCGCGTCTTCCTTCTGCAAGAGTTAGTTAGTAGGAAAGAAGTAGGTTATAGGTTTATTTTTATCTGTGCAAGAATATCATGGGTAATTAGGATGTGATATCCCTGTTACTGCTATTTTTTACATTACAAGTAACACATAGCACTCATCTAGAACTTCATGATGTTTCCTGCTGATAACATATGTATTGAGAATTTAGACTCTACATCTGGAAGTTTGTCATTATAATCTGGGATTGTTGAATTTAAAGTATAGAAGAACAGACAAAATGGGCACAGAAGGAAAGTAGCCACAGACCATATACAACTCAATGGATATAAGCACAGTCTTTCCTCAAGGTGCTGCATTAATCTGGCAAAGACTGTTATTCTGTCAATTCACTGAAGTGAGCTACTGAGCCCTTAGAGGAGGAAAGTACATTTACTAGAGAGTGGAGATCTAGGACATGTGTTGAATAGTTCTAAAAAAAGGAATATTCAGGAGCCTAAGGAGAGAATCTGAGTTTTAACCGATTGCCAGTGTTTGACTACTTTGGCCTTACAGTTTCAGGAATATGTTTTTAATGAATTAATCTAATACTGAAAAAGAAATGGAACCAAACAGCTGCTTTCAAGAAAGTCCTTTGTACTTTGGTATTTAATCACAAAAAACATCCAGTGCAGCAGGGAAAATAAATGCACAAAGGGGAACTTCTCTATGAATACAGTACAAAGATTTTTAGGTTCTAATGTAGTCCCTGATCTCAGGCATAATGAATATGCTAAAGAATCTCCACCAAAAACTTTCATGCAGAGGAGCTGGCCACCTCCAAAGTGGCCAACTCCACTTTGTAACAGAAGACCATTAATAAAAATATAGATTATCACGATTAGAAAATACAAAGAACTTTACAAGTCTATCAATATAATGCTTTCTCTGCAATAATTGTTACTTCATATTACCAATGGGATTTTCTCAAAAGACACAGTCTCTAAATTAGAAACAATCCAAGCATGATGGTTACACTAATAGTATAGAACTAACCCTGTGCAGGTGTCCTACAGGAACCAGTTTTGATAATCTCTCCTTATTCAGCAGACACATTTGTGTCTGGAAGTTAATTTTCTGAATCAATTCTAGGATTAGTGCTTCCTCCATTGCCATTGCTAAGCAAACATTCTGCTGGAGTACAAGGTGTTTCCTTTCATAAACAAAATTTAGAAGTTGCTTTATAGAACAGAAATGAATAAATAAGGATGAACTTGAGAATTTTATGATAATCTTTTATTAGTTATCTTTTATATTTACATCTTGCTTACAAGCATCTCTAGCAACTATCACAACATATCCCCATTTAGTATATAGCTACACGCATGCACATATATGCAAAAAATAAAGTAATAGAGTAGTGTTTACATAGTGCCAGAATTGTGGGTGGCATTTCCCTTTGCCTCAGAAGGATGCGTTAGTTTTTAAGTATCGATCATGTAGTAGTTTCTACATAAGGTCACTACTTCATTACAGGAATATCTTCTGCAATAATATGGCTAAAGGAGGTTCTACACATCAACAGAATGAAACTTTTGTCTTAGTCTTATTCTCTAAACACTTTATTTAAACTTTTAAACAAAATTAGTGCAAGCTGGATGTACAGGGAATATTTTGTTGTTGTTGTTAAAACAGCTAGAAGTCTGATTAAGTCATGAACTAACAATGAAATGTTATAATGTAAAGTCTTAAGAACCGGAGGCACGAGCATAGCTTAGTGAAAAGCCTCCAGTGAGAACAAGATAATAAATACACCTACTACTGTTTGACCAACCTTTTGACAATAGTAGAGGATACAGGAGTAATTCAGTGAGAAGTGATTGTGTAGTAGCTGTTCTGCTCACCTGGATTTTTAGGAACATTGTTTTCTGTCTTGCCACAGCCTTCCTATTTGCCCCCCTCCTTTGTTCAGTTTCATATGGTATTTTAACTCATCCAAATCATTGTGGTACCTGGAAAATAAACCACCAGTTTTCAATCAGTCTTAGTACCTGTGATGCTGAGTCAGCAGAGCTTTGAGATGACTCTACCTGCATCTTTTTCTTTAAAGAGAACACACCAAGAACACAGCAATATCTTTGTAAACACCAGAGAGAGTTTTTCTTGAACCAGACACAAGAACAGTGAACTTTTTCAAATGCAAGAAACCTCAGAAAAATTAAGAAACATGAAAAGTGCATTAAAAACTGAGCAAAATTCTCTCCCTGCCTCCTGTGTCTTCACAAGGGGGGTCCTTTCCCTCAGACTTGCTCTCAGAACAGCAGCTCAGTGACTTTCTAAATGTCGACAAGTTACACGCCATCCTCTAGCTCCCTGCAAAGCACTATGCTTTCTCTGCCTCTTGAGTTCCTTGTACTCCCTGTCCTCAGCAGCATCTTGGCCTTAGCCCTTGCTCCAGGAACCCTTTTCCCCTACCTCGTCTTCTGTGATCATGCTCAGGTGCTCTTAGGGAAGGTGTAATCTCCCCTTATTCCAGAGGGCTGGCACAGAAGACAGCAGTCAGAAGTTAAACATCTCCCTAAGGGAGCCTCACAGGCTGCACAAACATATCGACTTACACATGATAAACTACAAATAAACTGGGTATAACATAATGCAGTACCTCTAGGCTATTATTTCATAAATTATACCCTTTAAGAGATACCATTTCAGTTTTCCAAGTCTGCATGAAAGCAGCTTTCCACAACAGACCTGCTGGAAACCTGCCTTGACCTGGAGCCTGAGGAAAGCTGCGGGCGGCCTAAGGGGAGCCTGGACTTTCCTCACTGCTCTCGGCAGTACAGACCCTTACACATCAACAGTGGCTATGAGATCAAGTCACCACATTGCCTTCACACAACACTATCAGACGAAGTAGGACTATTTTTCACCTACAAAGTGCTTCACTTGAGAAATGCAATATATTAATGGAAAGCATTGAAAGTGCTTCGTATTATTTGCCATATTTCATGCCTGTAAATGATGGCACAAGTTATAAATGATTTACCCAGTGCTAGAAACAGATTAGTGACAGAAATTACGTGGTGTCCATAGCTCCTTATACCCATTTCTGATCCCCCAGCAGCAACCAGCGGTCTATCCTGGTTGGCAGCATTTGCCGTCAGCCACAAACGATGGCAGCATCAATGAGAAACAGTTAATGAAGGTTTGAGATTTCATTTTGGTGGTCAGGAAAATTAAATCTGCAGTTTGTGACTCTTAGGAAATTAAGTCTCTATTAGGAAAGGGTTAAAGACAGATTATGTAAATAGGGATATTGTTATTTGCCCCATATGTAGCACTGTGGAGTGAAGACTGCTTTCTCTCCCTATTTTTTTTTTTTTTAGGGTTTTTTTTTAGTTTTTCTTTTCCACAAATTGAGAGATTAACCTGGTCTCAATTGAAATGGCAGCCCATATCATACCTTCCCTTGATCTCACAGCATGGCTAATAACAGCTGGGGCCTACCAAGCAGGCTTCTTTATTTTTCCTTTATTGTTCCAGGCCACACAACCGTGAACCTTCAGCATGTTATGTACTTAAGCATGGTCAGGTTGATGTCATTATTTTCTTATTGTTGTGGAGCTCCCTGGGTGTTTGCCCATATTCATAGAGAGGGGCTTGTGTGCTCTTTGTAGGTTAACCTTTTAAAAAGGAGATGCTCGACCACTTGCAAATGTAGCCCAGGGCTGTGACATTGCACTAGGCCGATTGGTACGCTTCAAAACACATATTAGCACCGCTTGTGCTATTTCATCTTTCTTTTTAATTTTAGCCCAGTCTCGTTAGATAAATCTTATCTGCGCCACAAGTAAATGCTTGATAGAGCACATTTTTAAAGCCTTTAGAAGGAGGAGAGGGGGGAAAAGTGTGGTTTGTCTGGGTCACTGTGTGCTTTGTCTAAGTATAGGCATAACTTTGTCTAAGTATAGGCCAGTTTATCTGTCCGCTGTCCCCCCGTCTCGCTCTCCAGCTACCTCGCAGCAAACAAGCCATGAGCATTAGTGCTGAATTGTGAGAGCTACAGGGAAAAGTGCTTCTCTGCATGAACCATAGCCACATTTAGCTTTTACAATCCTATAAAAATTGGTCTACTCGCTATCAGTTCAGCCTAGAAAGTAAGCAGCAGCTCTGAATTGCCTCCAGCTTTGATGTAAGCACCACACAATATTTCCGTTTAAGCTACAATGGATAGAAGACACCTATAAAAATATTAATTAGCTCCAGTTGACACCAGATGCAGTTAATATACTGTGTACCAGCTCTGAAATACTAGAGTTTTTATTAGGTAAGCTAATGATTATTGCAATCATTAAAGGCTGAGTCATAAAAGGCTGAGCCTAAGAAAGATGTTTCAGGTATTATTCCTTGCACGTATCAGACATAAGTTTGTTAAATCCTACTTCCAGGGTTAATCATTTTGGAAGTCATATTGCAAATACAAGCTTTGAAAGAATATGGCACGATTTTTTCATGCACTCAGCAAACCAAACGTAAATGAGTAAGAGGATGAATCTCCACTGGCTTCAGTGAATTTTGGCCTTGTAACTTTTAAACGAAGCAGATACAAACAGCAGCACAGATTACAGGCTTAATGTCTGTATTACTTCAGTAGTGTCAATTATGATAATGATAGTCCTGACACCAATGTATCCTCTGCTACAGTTTCTTTTGTAGGCTGGTTGATCCTTTGCTTTTTTAGACGAAGGGGTCAGGAAGGTGAGCTGTACAGCTGGGCAGCAAGCAGCCTTATGTATCTGGGTCACTGTCAGTGCCCCAAAGGTGTATCTTAAGTTACTCGTGTAATGGGAAAAGGAAGGCTGCCTGTGCTCATATGCATGAGGATTAGGTTTATGGTTACCACCAGTCTGGATGCACAACTTGCCCTTTCTGTAAAACCTGTGCCATGCAGGCTGGAGGGGAAACAAAATGATGCAGAGACCTTTATAGGATCAAGGTGGACTACACAGGGTTTCACACACATAATGACACCTTTGGAACCTCCTTGTGTCTTTACCAGATACAATCAGGATTATCCCCTTAATGCTTCTTTCAATTACTGTAGAAAACAAACCCAACAATTAGACTTATTTTTTTTATCGTTTTGGGGGTCCTTATTTATTACAGAGTTCTGATTTTGTAAGCCACCTCAATATATATATGCGCATGTCTAAGCATAAGGGTGGGTTTTTCTGAATCCTTTGCACATTATCACATGGTGTGCTTAGTTGCATGGATCATGGCTGTGTTGCCTGACTCTTCAGACTTGAGTTTATTGAGCCAAACCAATTCTCTCCCTTCTGTTTATGAGGAAAGAGCTTGAACACGAGCCACTCCTATCACATGTATAAATTTCCCTGGACAATCTGGGAAGTTGGGAGGAGAGCCGGCATGAATGTTTCTTTGTCCAGGGAGTTTGAGCCTTGTGGCAGTCTCCAGTCCCAGGATAACATGGAGGTGCAGATAGCACCTAACTACTACTGTGGTTCCCCCTTTTCATTTTCAGGCATTAGTTTTATTGTCAAAGGCCCTTTTAGACTAGGAGACAATACTCAGTAATACTCTGAATCAGTTTTTCTCTTGAGTTTTTGTACTTTAGCCATTTCTCTTTTGCAGTGCAAGTAAACAATGTTCAGGTAAAATAGTTATTTCATCTTGAAACTAAAGTTGAATATTTCCTTCTATAATGAGACATTCTGAGTAACTATTTTAGTTCCTCAAAATATGTGTGCACTTACACATATACATATATAATAATAAGTAGACCATATATATATATGCCTCACTGAAATGTTAATGTGTAAGGCACATCCTTACTTCAACTTTAAGCAAATTTATAATCAGAATCACAGGTGAATAAAAGCAAAATAAAATTAAATTCTCCCCTGTATGTATTTCAGTGGTGTAATTGTGAAGAATGACACATTGGTTTTGGCATACAGCAATGAACTGCAAATTCATTAAAACTTCATCAGTCTAATCTTCGATTATCTCAAGCAAGGTGGTATCCCCTGAATTGTTCTATGTACACTTAAAATACTCCATTTACCTGAAGCTCAGTCTTTAAAACTACTTTAATCTGTTCCCAGAAAAGCACAGGTCAGCTATGTAAAACAGGACCTTGCATTAACACAGGTTTTGTTTTGGCTGAGGCCCTTCAGTGTTCTGTTATACCAAATCTAGGATCATGTTGGCTGGTGTATGAAGCCCATAAAAATTAAATAAACCTGTAGAAAAATCAAGGGTTTAGAGCTTCTCTCCTTAAAAATATTCATATTTTTTACGGAAAAAAAAAGGTTTCAAATTTTATTGACATACTTGCAATGTCTCTTTTGATATCTTTTGGTCCCATCAAAACCCAACAATATTGCCAAAAGACATTATTTACTATGATCCATGGGCTGCCATTTGGAAAATGGGACTTGAACAGGGTGTCCTTTCAGGTAGCAGTGTGCTCTGTTTATGATTCCATAAGATCTTTACATATTTTAAATGATATTCAGAAATATGCTTATGCCTTTTTTTTTCTTTTAAGATCTTATTTTCTTATCTGAACTCTTTTAACAAAGGTATTATGCTAAGTATAAAAGCTGTCCAATTTTTTTCCAACCTTTTGCTTCTCTCTAAACCACAGTCATTTTGTTAGACATTGAAAATGTCTTGATTTAGTTGTCTTGCTATTTTGGGCCTGTCCTGCCCCCTGCAGTGGTAATAAGGATGGGGCTTCCTGCTGGGTCCTGAAGAATACCATTTCACGGCCGCCACATAGCTGGCGGCTTTTATTTATGGAGCCAAGAAAATGAATGGGTATTAGTGTCCAAACATTTCAACATGCTCCTGTGGCCGTGCACAAAGGAGACTGATTTGCAGCAAATTTCCACTTATTTTCCAAAAGTATTTACCTTGCAGAAGCTTGGCTGATCGCTATAATGGCATAGCAGAGGGGAAAAATGACCATTTCAGAACCCAATTTTTATATATGTTTCTGAACCTTAAAAGTGCTATACTTCTTCTGAATAAAGATAATACTCTTGGTTGCTAGGCTTTTATGGATATGCGGCTAATGCCAGCCCTTTCTTCATGTGTGTCTTTACAACAGATGTAATAGGCATTACGTAAAAGCAGAAAGCTTCCTCTTCAATGGCGACTGCTTGGATGAAGGTTCTTGCAAAAGACCAAAGTTAAGGTTCTTTTAAGCACTGTGAATGGCACATCCGAGAGGTGTTTCCAACACCTGTACTTTTACCTGCCTGCTGGGGGCAGCACAGGGTGTATTTTACATCTTTCCTAAACTACCCCGGTAATTTGGAGAAGACTTTCAATCCGTGCTCTGCTGGGCAACTGCATGAAACCTGCACCATGACACTATCAGACAAAAACTGGTGAGATCTGCAATGCCCATTAAATCACTGAAACTAAATAACCATGAGAGGTTATCAAGATACAGTTGCTGGAAGTTCTGTCCAGGCTCTGCAGAGTTCACAAGTGCAATTCAAAGTCTTGTGCTCATGTCTTCTGAAATAGTTCCAGATGAGCTTCAAGGCAGCAAACTAACTGCAGCCAGTATGTGGGTGTTAGATAATATAAAGGCTTAGTTAGATACAATGAAGACTATTTTTAGTTCTGCAGGTGTTTGCAGGTACCATACTTCAGGTGCAATTCCATGTATACACACACACTGGTAGAGATTGTATGCCTGAAGATCCCCACCATAATATTTATAGGAAAGCCACAACAAAAAGAAAAACTGGATTACTTGTACTATAACATCATTGCTTGGAAGTTCCCAGCAGGTAAGATTTGAAGTCTAGATAATAGAATCACACCACTACACTAGCTGCTATACAAGTTTATGCAGGTCACCAGATATTGCAGGCTGCAACCTTTGAGTGCAAGTTTCAAAAGAAACAATACAGGAAAGGAAGGTTTGTCAGTGACAATATTCTTGCAATATTTTTTCCATTTTATATTTGTTTTATTAAGATATTATTCTAGGTATAAGCCACATCACTGCTGTCTGTGGATGCCTCACCTGCATTGAAATGGAAAACTAACATAAATTATTTCCAAGTTGATTAGTTCCATGTTGTAATATGTATTTGTTGCCTTTCATCCTAGAAAGTTACTTGGCAATTATAACAACACTGCTGATTTAGCTCCTCGTCATAAGTGGACCTCTTTTCCCCTAGAATCAGTTTATATAAATGACAACACCAAAATAAGTGTTCTATTTCACCACAGTGTCTGAATACAGAATAAATAAACCCATAAGGAAAAAAAACCTTTTGCAGCAGCACATCTGGAGCTACTTCATAGTTATAGCAACTGCTCCTTATTCCTTCGCTTCCTGTGCAGATTCATTCCACTCAAAATCTCCATCTCCTAAATCTCATTCAAGCAATCCCAGACAAACTGTACACAATATGGGTAAATCCTCCGTGACAAACAACTTTACCTCCTCCTGTTATCCTACCTTCGACTGCTGGTATCAGTTTCAATATATATATATATGAAAAAGAGGTGGAGGAATGAAGTGGAGGAATAGAGAGCGGGTAAATAATCTCATCTGTTTCAACATCCTTCAAACTATGCATGAGGCATACCAAGAGCAATGGATATGTGACAGATGCTCTTTCCTTTTCTCGTTCCCTAGAGTTTTACAAGGTTTTGCTCCTCTTCACATAGATATGCCACATGCCAGAACAGTATGTAGGGAGGAATAAACAAAAGGCAACTGGAAGAATATCCATGAGTCCCTAGGAAAGTAGACACCATTTCTATGCTCCTCTGTTTCTCCCACTGGGAAATGGATATAACAAGGTTCACGAGACAGCGTTGTGAGGGTCTGCTGTGAATTCTGGACACACTGAGTATTTTTAAAGCTTGCACTCAGTCTCTGGTCCCTCCTGCAGGTGTGTATGATACTTAATGAAAACCTTAGAACACCTTTAGTAACTACAAATTACTTCACTGCTAAAGTAACAATTTAATTTTCAGAAGCAATCAAGGCCAATCAAACACCAGACACGAGTGACCTGCTTTATAACAAACTATAATTTTAAACATTTTAAAAATAAGAAGATGCCATTAATCTCCCTGGCTCATAACAGTGCGATTAAGATGGTAAATTAGTGAATTATTGTAGTTTAATCTGGCTAAGAATAAACTGTTCTGAAAACTTGTAGAAAGTATAGAAAAGCTTGATCTAATTGTAATGAAGGAGGCAAACTTTAACAAAATTGAATACATTGCACCCCTTTTTTGTTGCCTTTTTAAATGTACCTTGGTTTAGTCAGTGATTGAGAAAGTGTATCAAACCCTGCTCAATGTCCTTTTTTCAATCATTAGAAGTGAATCATCCTTAAACCCCCATTTATTAAAAAAGTTTAATCTCGTCAGGTTAGCACCAAAAAAAGAGATAGAAAGAGGGAAAGAAAGAATCAAATTTTGCTTTTTTTCCTGGGGTTAAGAATTACTTTTATCTGACAATGACTTTGCATGTTATGGCATTAATTTTGCAATAAATTATAGTGCAGGTGGGTGGAATTACTCACATTGCTTGACCAAAGTGTCTGACCCACCCAGACCTCTGATTGATGAATAGTTTTTCATTTTGTTTTACTAGTCCTATCAGACAAAATCGAAAAACTGGGTGAAAAAGATCCTATTTCATGTAATAGCATTTTGTTATATATCATTAGCACTTAATTCTGTCACCAGTGCCATGTCTGTGTTAACTAGGCCTTTCAACTTAATCCTTTCACACCTCAATGTGACATAGAAGGATGTCATGAGGTTATGCAGGGAGAAAATTAGAAGGGCCAAAGCCAACTAGAACTTAATCTGGCTACTGTGGTAATGACAATAAAAAGTGTTTCTAGAAATACATTAGCAGCAAAAGGAGGGCTAAGGAGAATCTCCATCCATTATTGGATATGGGGATAACATATTGACAAACGATGAGGAAAAGGCTGAGGTACTTAATGCTCTCTTTGCTTCGGCCTTTGATAGTAAGACCAGCTGTTCACATGGCTGTTGCTTCACTGTTATTGCTATCCAAGGTACTCAGATTTAATTTAGTTCAGATAGATCTATCTCTAGTATTACACCTCTTCATGACTGTAGGCAGTCTCAGAAGTTTAGGCTTGTTCAGGACCTCTTTTCAGCATAGCTAGTAGATTTTTATGAACTTTATGGTTACACATTGTTTCTAGTTGGGCCAGAACTCAAGCTTATGTCCAAGCTTGCCTTAAAAGCACAATGATTAAACCAAAATCTGAAATCAGGTGTGGACCTGGAAGAAGGTCTAGAGTACTATGAGTAAGTTCAAACTCACCTTAACCCCAATATGTCGTGGCTCCCGCCACACTGTTCCAACCAGCATGGTGGATAAGACAATCATACACATGGCTGTAAATGGTTGGCTTGAAACTTTCAACTTCTGCCCCATAAAGCTTTGTGGCAATGTCACAAGGTCTACATGGTCTGTTTTACAAACTGGGCAATCGTAAGAATGAAACTCATTCTAATGCAAGTAGGTCTCATGTTGACTTTACATGAATCCTTGATCCTCTTGCAGGCATTTATAACTGAGTTGAATTTCAGTCAAGACAGATGAAGGGCAAAATATCTAGTGAGCTGGCTTGGCTTTGCAGCTGCAGTTGTGTTATTGCCAATATTACTGCTTGCAAGGGGAGAATGAGGCAGCAACTAATAAGCAACTAATAAACTAATAAGAGCACACAGTTCTAGTAGCAGGAATTTCAGCGGGTGGCAAAGCCGATCAAAAGATAGAAGACAGGCCTGTGAAACTGTAAATGTTCTATGTCAAAGGGCTCTTAACTTACCAGTTTTTCATCTTTGTCAACATTTCCATGACTTTTAATTAGAATCAGAAAGTACATGTATGAAATACGTTCTGCAGGAAAACACGTTACTTGTGTGGTAGTTTTACAAATGCACAGTACATAATTTCTTACAGATTTAAACTATTAGATCATGCTTCCATTGTGGTACTACTTGTTCAGATTATCCGTGGTGCATGGCATACCCTCCCACAGTTAATTTGTCAAATCATCCCAGAGACATGTCTAATTCCAGTTTCCCTTCCAAAGTGGCTCCCTCAAGAAGTGAATTAACAAAACTATTTTCTTCCTTGGAAGAAGTCTGGTTCTTCTCAATACCAGTCAGAGTTCATGGAAGAAGCAAGGGATCGACTCAAATGTCCCAATTACAGGATCAGGGCTCTAATTTATGAGAAGTTTTTATTTTTACATTTCATGCTACAACAGCATTTAACCATGTTTTGAACATGCTTTGCTTTTCAACCAAGGACTATTGTTATGTGTCCCTATCTTTGTCCCCTTCCTCACTGTTTTGGTGCCAGCACACTGGGTCATGTGCTGTTTGGACTGCAAGTTCTTTGAAGCATAAGCTGGATACCCCTTAACTAACCAATGATGTATTTAGGAAAACCAGGAGGTAGGTAGCAGGCAAAACTGCGACATTTATTTCCTTCTTTCTACAGAAGTAGCTACCATTAGTTTTGAAATCCTGTTTCTGACTTTTATCCCAAGGATAATTTCTTGTTTCGTTTGGTTTTCTTTTAGTTTTTCTTTCAAGTTTTGTTCTTAATGGGTTTTCGACACCTGGCATCTGCCTAGAAACTTTAGTCTGAGTTAAAGTTATATTGAAAGTGCCTTACCTCAGTCACAGTGAATGTATATCCAGAGACATTCCATTGGTTCCATTGGCATCAGTCCATATGTGCACAACTGTAAATGACATGAAAAAAATCTGGCCTGATATGAAAAAGGCTATTTATGCACTTTCACAAAGGACAAAAGTCTTATAACTTTGGGTCTATACAGAAATGAGACACAAATATGTTAGTGAAAAGCCCCAAGTTTTCTAAATGTAGATGAGCACAGATTAAGAAAGCAGTAATTAATTTCCTTTGACCTCAAGCTGAAATTCCTTTCTAAAGCTGTCATAAAGAGAAAGAGGCCAGAGAGAAGAAGTGAAACTGTGTAACAATGCAATTAAACCCTTGTAATGAGGTCAGCCATTGGACTTGTTGCAACTGATATCATTATAGCGATGAGGAGGCATTATACGATGGCCTGATTTTTTACAGGATTCATTTTTTTCTTTAACTCTTTAACAGTCAGATATGGATTCTATAGCATTATAAAATAATTGTTGTTAGTGACCAGAAGAGTAGACACGAGCCTTATTGTCTTTCTAACACTATTTCATAAGTTCTGGGAATGAATGCACCAAAAAAAACCACAGTGACAGTGGAATACAGGACAACTTTGGTAGAGACAACCCTTCACTCAGACTTGGTGTTGTATTTGCTATTGGAGCTTCCTGCCAGAAAGTAACTCCACTCCCTCCAGCAATGAGAGTGTAACTTCTAGTAATCCACTGACAATTGGTAATAGTTGGCTCATGTGGGAGCTGTGGTGCTCAAGGAAAACATGAGCAGACCTGTAGGACTAACCTGAACCAGAAAAAATCTGAAGTAGTCTCGATCTCACTGGAAACTTTTTTACCCATGGAGGCTGCTGGGAAGAGTTTGCTCCACTGGAAGAGTATTCATTGGTTCCATGCAGTCTGCAAATATAAGTTTTGATGGTCTGGTTAGGCATTAAAAAGAAATAAGAAGTTGTGAAACTCAGATTTGGGCCCAGATACAAGGAGATTTAGACAGGGCATATTTTACATGAAGTTTTCATTAGATAAACATCCATTTTTTTTCAAGTAGACATCTAAGCTTAAGACATTTTTCCTTTCTGGAAAGAGTGTCCCAAGTATTGGGCCTGCAGATGACAACCATCTCTGTTATTACCTCTCTGGCTTACTTGAATCCCTTACAATTGAACTCACATTACCTATTTCCTCAGCCACACTTCACAGATTGGTAAATAAGAAGTTGTGGTTCTTTCTTCAGTATGTTTATATGAGTGTATCCTTCCTAATGCTTTTAAGATAGGGCTTGGGTATTCAGTATTAAGAGATGACACAGGGTTATGAATCCAAAGTGGCTGTGGGTATTTCGATCTTTTTCAGAATATTTCATAGAATCATAGAATCGTTTGGATTAGAAGAGACCTTAAAGACCATCTATTCCAAATCCTCTGCCCAATCATAACCATTTCTCTACTTCCATAGTTATTAGTTTAGGTGTCCCCTTGCTCAGTATGCTGGTTCCTAGCTTGAGATGCCTCACAGTAGCATAAAAAATATACATACTGAACTCAGGTATGTGTATCCTGTGGAAACAAGGGAACCTCAAACTTACTTCTTGCAGCAACTAAATCCATTCATTTATCTTAGAATCACTTATTTCAGTTCACATACCAGGGAAATCTTTGAATCAGCCCAGATTTTATCCCAGTGCTCTGCCCTTTCCCCATGAAGATTTTATGGGACCCACAAGCTGCGCGCTCTGCTGAAGGAAGGTGCCCATATCAGAAGCAGGCAGTACTTTACCCTGTTGCAGATCTGCAACCCGCTGGGCAGAATTAAACTTCCTTACATATAAGAAAGGCTCTTAAGAAAAGCAAGAAATAGCTGACTTTAGTTACTGGAAGAATAGATTTGCAGAGTAAGGAGAGAAAAAGTTAATGGAGAAAAATGGGCCTTAATGAGTCATACCCCATTTATTCCTTAAAAAACAATTGGAGTAAACCCGAAAAGGAATAAACTGGGGCATTTATATAATGCCACGGAGAGGAGATGATTGCTTGATGAAGAGTCTGTTCATTGACTTCAATGGGGCAAGAAGATTTCAGACTTGAGCTGCCTCTTCCTTGAGGCATCAGTTCTTCTGGTCCTTGAAAATGTCATGAAAGCATAAAAAAGAAATTCAAACTGCTACCAAGTGTTTCTAACTCTTCTCTGCACATTCCTCAAATTGTTCAGCTTAAACCAGCTTGAAACACAAGTTTCAAGTACCTTTACCTTTTCTGAATATGTTCACAATCCCGTGTGTATATTATACTTTTAAAAGAACTATTAAAAGATGGCTAACTAGTTGGAAATAAAGAAAGGCACCATTTTCTTGCACTCAGAGGACTGAATCACCAGTTCAGATCATTTTCCTTTTAGTGGTGCACCGAGTCATCATGTGCCTCAGTTTCCCCTTCAGTGAGTATAATACTTATTGACCCTTGCAAAGAGCTGCAAGCTTTCTGTGAACCTCTGTACTGAGTGCAAAGCCACAGCATTATTAAAGGTATTTTAAACAGAGACAGCTGAGTGATATCCTATAAATTGTCATTTCTCTCCAAATGGACCACAATATAATATTTCCTCCAGAAAGGCATTTATTATTTAACACTTTTCTGTGAAAGGTTTCTTTTACATTGCAAATGCTCAGAGTTCTTTCATAGGTCTTAGACTACTGACCCTTTACCTTAAAACATGCTATTAATGCTTAACGTTGTTATTAGTATTCAGGGAAGTAACGATTGGTACTAAAATGGAAATGTGCAGTAAAAACACCTTCTATTTTGTAAAAATAATTATGTAGCCTAATAATTATTTCATATGATTCTTTTTGATTGATAGGGAAAGGGCACCAAGAAGTTTGGAATCATGATTCTTTAAGGTCTCCATTCAAATCACAGCCACCAACACCATTGTTTCCGACAGTTACATTTTAAAAGCACGGCAACAGGATGATCCCTGGTTCTGTTTGGATGAGGGTTACATCAGATAAGGTATACTTAATTAGCTTTTTTTTTCTTAATGGCAAGAAATTACAATTCTATAAAGGGCAGTGCAGCATTCTTGTAATTTCCAAGTAAGTCATTGGTACCCTGGAGGTCAAATATAGTTCAAGTCTGCAGTGAAGTGAGACTACCTCCTTCCACTCTGCTGTCATCACACCTGACCCCAACCTGGTAAAAGCATCCCCAGTGGTGCCAAAGAGGCCTTTCCATCCTCTGCGTACTAGCTGCATTGGTCTTTCACATTTAAGACTGCCAGATAAATGTCAAATTGCAATGTTCTTATAATGTTTAATGGGAACCAGGCTGAGAGTGCTTGAACTTGTTTCACTTTGAAGAAGTTTTTGTCACTTTGGCTTAGATAGAAAACCAAGTTTTACATCAATAATGTACATAAATGAAGTAAATTCACTGAGCTGCACTTTCTTAGCTGATTTGCTGCTTGCTAAAAACTTGAAAACCTACCTAGCTACATGTGTCTGTGTGTAGTACAGAAATAGCTACAAGATTATTGTTCATGTTATACAAAGATGGCTAGTTCTAGCACTATTCTTTTTTGAGTACATAGTATTAGAAACTTCTATAGTTGTTTTCATCACAGCTTTTCAGGCTGAGGCAGCTATCACTGGGTGTCTGTATGCATGTAGAACTACTTCAAACTATTTTTTGCTGGGCCTGTTTTGTTGCCAATTTTTCCTTCAAACAAAGTATAATATGTTTAAGCCAGGTTTACTACTCATGATACTAGAGCAATGTATTGTAAATGAAAGACAAATTGCAGCTGTGAATAAGTACTATACATGTACGCAGATAAATTAATTGTGAACAATTTTAAACAAGTGTTAAAATGAATCTGGAAGCACTGAGAAGTCTTTCTCACCATAAGGAAGACAAGGGCTGCTGACCTCTTTGCCTCTACCTTTACCAGCAGAGATTCCTAAGCAGGGAGAGAATGGAGCCAACACCCACCATCACTAAGAATCCTGATCATCACTCAGTTAACCTGCGAGCCATTCAATATTAAAGTGATAACTGCCACAATAAAACTTCAAGGCCTGTTTTAGAATTGTGGAGAGGAAGGAATGAGATGCTTTTGCCAATCCTATCCAGCTGTGAATGCTCCGGGTGCAGCACAACTGCTCTCCTGGATCCCTAGGTCAATTCCTACACCACTACCGAAAGACATCAGCAGTGCCAATAAAAGCAATAAAACACCAGCAGGATCAGCAGTAGGAGCAGCAGCTGGCCAGATACAAGAAAGGAAATAAAATGCACCATCTGAGGGTAATCAAGGGATTAGTTATGACTCATGAGTCACAACTCCTTTCTGGACAGGCTCCTGCTTTGATCTAGCTGCATATGGCCCTTTGCTCGAACCAGAGCAAAGGTTCTTTCTGTGCTAGAAAGAGCGAAAAGAGAAACACAGGAAGTAAGCGTTAAATGGAAGTGGTAGGTGTGAGGTATTTGGAGCTATTTATGTATTAACTACTTTGCGACAATTAGCTGGATTCAGAATTACGTGTTTTACTGCATAATTAAAATTCAAGTAAGTATTTACTTTTGCAGAAAAGGTTACAAAATTAATAATGTCAGTCATCTACCTAAGACATTACCCGTGATGCTAGGAAGAGAGGTGGGAGACAGGGATAAAGGAAATTTCAAGTGTTTTAGGAATATTTTGTCACATTTCTCTTAATCATGTCACAATAAGTAATGAAAACTTGAAAGAACTGCCTTATTTCAAGGCTGCATTTTTCTGTTTTAACTTCTATCAGTTGTAATCATCTTGAGTTTTAAGCTACGGGAAAAACTTTTTGTTAGCTGCTATAAATGTCTTGCGGACCACAAATGAATATGTTTCTAGGCTTCTATCATACAAGTTTTAAAAAATCTCTAAGTTTCTCAATAGGAAGAGTATTTTTGAGATCTCAAATAATTTCTGTCTGTCAGAATCCTCTTAAACGTTTTCATGTTGAACTTTAGTTTGGGTTTTTTAAAGTGGCTACTCTTTTTCTGTGTTCCCTTTCTTGTACATCCAAGAATGTCACTTACCATCTTGTACTAACTCGTGTTCAATTATGACTACCATGACTATTTGTCTTTTTCAGAAGTTCTCCTTTCTCCAAGCTTATAAATGTAATTTTCATTCTTTGTCCTAGATGCATGACTCTGCATTTACATTTAGCTGTGATAATACAATGTAATCTCTATAAAACTATATAACTAACCCATTTCTATCGTTATTTACGAATTAGCACCTGCAACTTCTATTTGGAGGTTCATATTTTCTCCAAAATATTAACTTTGGCCTATACACAGATCTGTGTGGAACCATATTAAAAGTACCCCAGTGAATGATGATTTCTCATTTAGAAGCAGATTTTTAGATCAAATTACCAGTTTTAAATGTGCTTGGTAGGGACTACATTGATTTTTGTATTACGCTAATCTTTGCAAGGAAGCCGGGCAGCATTGAATCAGTCACAAAATTTCCATTCTTTCAGAGGAATTACTTTTACCTGTTGATATCAATTCTAAAGCATTTAATGACATTACAAATCTGCCCTGATATTGTTATGGTTTCAGTTGGACCTGAAACTAGTTCACAAATATGTAGGAGACTTTTTTTCAGTGCTATCACACACATTACAACTCCTCCTAAAGATTATGCAATGATACAAATGTACATTCCAATAATAGCAGTATAGACATGTGGTTTCATATATACTAAATACACAGAGAGCCTATATATAGAGGGTATATATTTAGCTTCTACTTCTATCACCCTGTGAATGTAATGCCAGAGGGAATAATTAAGGGGCAAGACTGGTTGACCTAGACATTGGTTGACCTGCCCGACAGGCTTTCAGGCTGAATTCTCTGGTCTGCTAAAGAAGAAAGCCTCACAAAGTGTCTTTAAAGCAGCCATGGAAGACAAGAAGAGGGTTCCCTAGCGACCCTGTGATGATGTAAGTCTGTCAGAGATGGCTCAGCTATCTTCCATCACAAGGCATTTCCTGCCCCCAACAGAAGAGGACAGTCAAAGTCATATATGGAAGGCAGAGTGGAACTGAATGTAGTGAACTTCACTACCTTAGATCTTTCCTCAGCAAAAGTAGACTTTTCCCTCTGTAACCAGAACTATGTGAATTCTCAATCTTCAGACCCTTGTGGTTTCTCACTTTGTTCTGGGGCTTTGATGTACTAGGAAAACGTGGCTTGATGGTCTTATTATCCAAATGATAAATCTATCACAAACAACAATCTGTCAGACTTCTACTAATCTAATGTATGTATCACTGACTTGTTTTCAAAATGGTTATCAGCCACCACCCAGTCCAAACAGGAGGACTGCCACCAGTAAAATTTGTTTGGTCTCTTCAATTAATTTATTCCTCAGTCCCTTTGCTGAATCTACATCAAAAATACTGAGATGGCATCGAGGTTCGACCATAGGGCTTGTGTGGAAAGTACTTGTTCGACGTGGGCTACTGACAAGTCATCAGATACTAACAACTTCAGTTTGCTGATTGATACAGTCTGAATGGGATCTCCAAATCTACTGAAGAGATGAAAGTGCCTATGACAATTCATTAGGCACCTCCTCTTTATCATTAGGAAATGTGAAACAGTAAGTTTGCAGCAAAGATATTCATTACTAGACCCCAGCTGGAGCCTTTCAGGATCAGGTATTAAAAAGCACATAAACTCATTGTTTCCAATTAGTCACAAATGGCTTTTCTCTTCTCTCTTCCCCAGCAATCATGAGACTTTCCCTGGATGTGGCTAAAATGACACATTTTGGCAAACTATCTGACAACTGTTTTGACCAGATAACCAATAGATTCATCTTATTAATTTCTGTCATGAGTTAAGCGCAGTAATCATGCACACAAAAGGGCTTCTACAATACCCCTTTTTCAGAGCTGTACCTTTCACAGTGTAACCTTTTCCTGCACTCCCTAGAAATTCCCAGCTTGGGGACTGTATGTAGGACATGGAGCAGAAGACGGATATAAAAAAACAAAACGCCCGAACGTATACAAGCCCAGTTGTCTTGCAATGAAAATTTAGGTTTCCATGGCAGGCAATCTCCAAATGACATGCAAGACAGTACATCAAATCTCACGCATGAATACTACAAGATATTTTTCCCATTCTCACCACAGTTTTACGACTGCTTTTACCATATATCTTAAGCATTTGGAGGTTTTTCTCAGTTCAAAGGTATGTGGCTTATACTGTCCAACTTTCTTTAGAGAAGGTCGCCATATTTCAAAAGCATGTTTTTTTAAGGCTGCTTAGAAACCTTTGCCTGCCAGATTCTGCCTTACAACTAAAGCTGTATTACAATGGACGATCACTCATGATCCCAGTAGAGCCAAGGAGACTTCTGCAACTGATCATCAAGTTTCAGTCCTTTGTACATCACAATTACTTTTTCTGGTAGACTTTTTTAAAGCCTGATTGGAAATAAAGCATAAGGTTCAAAAGAAAATGTTAATGCTTTTCTTTCTTGAATGTCTGATCAGACTGGCTGGGAAGAAGGAAGTGGTGTACAATTTTGTTCCTGTTAATTTTGTTAATAGTCTTGTGCTGCAACTTGTCTCGATGCTTTGTGACTAGTGCTGGTCTTTTCTCTTTTTTTTTCCCACTGACATGCTCTTGCCAAGGATATCATTATGACATTCTGTAGTAACAAGCATTCTTCTGTTCAAATTTATATCAATTAGTTTGGGACAGTAATTCAATTGGACGGCCCACTGGATTTTGAAAGACTTGCAACGATGTCAAAGTGGCGACCTTTTTCCTCCACTCTCAGCCAAAAGCCATTTTTTAACAAGGAGCTCTTGAAAAGAAATGCCACTTTGATAATTAGTTATTGATCACGGACAATGCGGCAACGAATACCATCGGATTAGCCAGACGCCAGTGGGTCGCGACACGAGGGTTTCCTTATCGCAATAATCTATGAAGAGAAATATAGAATAAAGGTCATTAAGGCTTCTGTTTTGGGAACATAACCCAGATAATTTCACTTCCTTATTAAAAATAAAAATGCCAAAACATTCTGGATGCACTTAGTTTTGGAATGAACCTGTTAAAACAACTTCCAGCTAAGAAAAGTTTGGGAAGTTACACTCTGGAGGCAACTACACTTAAAATATTTTGATAAATTAACCCTGCTTTGGCCAGCTGTCTTACCTCACTAAAACACCATTATCTTTCCTACCCTATAATGTCCATTAGAACCTATTTTGGATCTGTGCATAAAAACACCATAACAATTATAAATTTAAAAAATAATGGACTATTTCTTTTTCATCTAATTTAGGAAGCACTTCAAGGCCAGCCTGAAATTGCTTCATATAAGTTATTTAATGGAGAAAAAATGGCAAAGAACAATTTTATTGCACTAAAAAGAGCAGAAAAGAGGAAGGAATCCATTAGTTTTAGGGTTTCTTTCCAGAATATTAATGAAATGTAGCTTTTCTGAAATGTGCAAGAATATACAACTACCTGTGCTATAATTTTGGCTGACTTGAGAGACTATTAGGTAAGTACTGAAGTAATACAACTATTTTTGAGGCATGCGGGATAATGTTAGAGTCCCATTGTAATTGTAGCCTTGTAACGCCATAAGTAGTACCTATATGTGACTGGACCACCTACTACTTTACATTAATAAATATATTACAGATCATAACTTCAAATTCACAGCCCAGGGCTTTATAACATTATAGGCTTGCCTAAAATATTTGTAATTTCAGTGTACCAATGAGATAAAAGAAACCACGGTCAGAGAAATAAAAGTCCAGATTGACTGACCTATGGAATGTTACATAGGACATCAGAAGCCTGCAAGTGTAAAAATCAAACCCAGATTCCTTTGTTTCTCATCAGACAAAATGGTTTTCTTTTAAACTGATGACTAATGGCACTTAAAGCAGTGTAAGTAGTCTGATGCCTGTCAATATTCCCCAAATTAACTTGGTATTATATCCACTTACTATTGGATAGCTCCTGTCTGTTTCAGCACACAAAATAATGATAAAATGGATGCCAAGACAAGATGAACTTCTCAGATCTTTAAGTTTTTCACATAGGTTTGGTGTCATGTTGATGGGGAAGCGTGATGTACCCTTTTCATTCGTAATAAGCATCCATTCATTCCAAAGAAAAAGAACCTCACATTATTAGACTGATGAACCTGTCACAAACACAATATTAATGTCTTCTTGTATTCAATAATATTTTGTAAAGTTCATTATTAATTCAGTGTCATTGTGTTGTTGTTATTAAATTACTATTATTTTAATTTAGAACAAATTAGCTTTTCAAAGAGCTTCCAAATATTCATTTTTCATACTGCAGTGTGTATGAAAACATTCTAACAATGTATGCAAGGTAACAATTAGAACAGTTACTCATTAGCTTCATAAAGGTAATCAGTTCTAACTTCTGTGATCTGAAGGTTAGTTCATTTTATTGCTGTGGCTGCATGAAATACAGTCTTACGGAGGAAACTACAGTGTCATTGAAGCTCAGGGAACTGTGTTTGCCCACAACAAAGGTAACGTGATACAGAAGTGTTGCTGTTGGCGAATAAAGATAATTCTGCAAGTTTGTATGTTTCATGACCCTTTTCTGCCATTATCTTGTCATGAGGACTTTGGCAATATAATTTCTTTTTAAATGTCTTTGTTTGCTGCCTGTCTATTGTGAACTGGTATTTTATAGTTCAGATTAAGAACATTAAAAGAATAATTGCAACGCTGTTCTGAGCTGTTAAGAGAGAAACCTGAAGAACTCCAGCTGACAGCATGCGGATGGTTCTGGTCTTCCCAGTTTTTCTTGTGTAATCAGGAAATAGTATCACCTTCTTCAGGTAACCCCGTTTTTCAATATACAAATGAACATATTAGTATGTCTGACTTAACCACTATAACTTATGCCTGAAAGTTTTCACTACATACCACAAAAAAGACCCCCAGAGTACATATGCGCATACAGAACCTCTACTTGTGAGTGCACGATAAGGAGAACAAACCATTCCATTGCAGTGTACTTATTCAGTACACAATTCAGATTATCAATTATTCTCTCCTTTTTAATAACTGGGCCCTGAATATTTCAGAAACCTCTCCCTTTGCTGACATGCAGACAGGCCATTCAGGCACAGTGGAGCTGACCTTTTCTATGAAGAAAGATCGAAAATGCGGTGGGACATCTGTCCTTCCTGTCCCTTGGCCACAGTCTCTGGAAATCTTCTGAATGGGATAATGGTATTAATAATACATATATGATCAGCATTAAAATAAAACATAAGATACATCTCTTCAGCTGAGCTTATACCTTGCAAACTTGTCTCATAAGTTTGCAAGTGCATCATAAGCCAATGGGAAGGATACTGCCCGTCAGACCGGTTGTTTGTATAGATACCATGGTGATGGGCATGTGATAAGATACAGTTTATTTTTACAACAAGGCAATAATTCTTACCTACCTATTTCCCCCAGGGTGTTCTGAGGACTAATCAGTCAGTGTTTGCTCAAATCTGTAAAAGGCTATATAAGTACTAAGTATTATTATTATTATTACCTTATTATGATATTGACTTTACCACATTGAACTGCAGTACTTTCCTCTACTTAGGTGCAATATTACCGTGAAGTGTTTATATTCCCGTAATGTAAATGTTTCCTTTTGAAGGTGAGTTGAATGCCTTATTGTTACATGTGACCCACAGTATAATTTATTTACATGAGCCAGGAGACTCTAAAAATACATTCCAGGGACCTTTCCAGTTAGACTTACAGGCTTTTTACATTCTCAGTTGCTCCTGAATGGTGTTTGTTGACATGCATTTCCGAAAACCTGTTTGGCCAATCCATACAGCCCTCCAGGGCCCTGTGCTTTGCTGCACCAGTGGGCACGCTGTCATTCGTCTGGCACTGAAATATAGCTGACTGTAAAAGCTGAGCTGCTATTCTGTTGCTGAATTCACCTGATTTGGAAGCACCTAGCCTTGTCCTGAGAGCAAAGGCTGAACAACCATACAAAGTCAAACCTGCAGCCCTGTGTACTATTAGCACTCACACCAAGTGCCAACATGCCCCTCACTCCCCCTCAAAAAACCCACAAAGCCACCTGATCTGTCAAGTTGGCTCTTAGTATCCGTATTCCAAGCTGACAGATATTTACTCTCCTCCCCCCAGCCCTTACATCTGGATCAATGGGGACAGGCTTTCCACCCCTCAGAAGATTCACTTACATTAAGTGGCGAGGTGGAAGCAGTGAATGAACAATAGACGGCTGTCAGGCTCGACAGCAGGGCATGGATGTATGAGCGTAGAGCTGACAGCGAGGGCCTCAGAGGGTAAACTGCTTTGCTGGAACTAATTAAACAGATGAAATTATTACATGAATATGCAGATGTTGTTTACATTTTACCATATGGTATTATTTCAGGTAATAACTCGCAGGAGGATCCCTTCCTCTCATCAAGAGGAAATGAGTTGAAAAGGAGGCTCCACGTGTCACCTTTCAGTTGCTAGGCAGACATTGATATGGCAGGCTTCTCTCCAAGTCACAGGGAAACTTTTCTCCTTGTAGCTATATGACACCAGAGAGGATTTGCATTCTCCCTGCTATGCAATGTTGGAAGAGATTATCTTTTATTAAGCGTAAATGTTAGGGTTGCAAATTCTTTTCCGTTAGGCACAGAAGGCATGCTCTTTTCCAAATGTTGATTCCCAATGTGTGCTTTACAGCTGAGACGCTGCCATAGTCCATAGGTAAGAACTGACAGATCTGTCCAAATATGTAGAGGCTGGAAGTATGACATTTCTGCAGAGTCTGACATGTGGCTGTGCTGGTTAGCATTTACTGCTTTGCTAACCTGAAGTGTTGATAACAGAGGCATTCCTTTTCAATAAGTTTCCATTCATCATACTGAAAAGGTTGCTCTCTGGAATTACAGAGGCACAGGACTACCGTAGCCAACAGTATCAAAATTACTCGTTACATGATTTAAGATGGGTAGTCAGCTAGAATCTGACATGACAAAATTGCTGTGCAACCTAGGCAAAGATACACCCTGAGAACAAGCAACACTGCAAACTAAAGGTGTTTGCTATGGAAGCACAATGGTGACAGACCATAGCCAGCACAGTGCTGGAACTGCCCGGTTTAGGAGCTACTCGGTACTAGATAAACTCGGGAAGGATAACTGCAGAAATGTAGCCATGCTTATGCTATCTGCATCCAGTCTCTAATGAAAAACTGTCACAAATCTTGAACAAATAAATATGGATGTACTTGCCAAAACAAGACTAATAACCCCACTCACAAACAGATCCTTTTGCAGTAATGTCTGCTTCTTAAAGATGAACATGCAACTGTCCTGCCACTTTACTATTAGATTATTCCAAATTCCCATCCTAAAACAATTCAGTATTAATGCTATACTTCTTTCAGGGTGATTCAGCGTCTCATCTCTACAATGACCATTTTCATACCCTCTGAGGGATCAGTGACACCACCTTTTTTATTAGATGCACAAAATATCTTTGTATTACTCTTTTTATTGCTTCTTCTAAATGTTCCCAGCTGATATGTGGACTGACCATATCAATCTTTCCCCAAAGACTCAAGTATCAATATGTTTCTGTAGCTCATTGATAGGGGATAATGCCAAGTTACATCACCACTGCACTGACAGATTGGTTGGACATTGCCACTGATACATTTGGCTTCCAAATATCTTTCTTAGGTACATCATTTTAATAGATCATTGGTGTCACTGGTGACCTATATCATTTAAGATGCAAAGACATGATGTCAGTGGTGCAAAATGTGGTCTTGATCAAGCTATCATACTGCATTTTTGAAATAAGAAAAATGTTTTCTCTTTACCGCTGTTTCTCCTGTAAAAATCCAGCTGAAGAGCCAGTATAACTGCCTCTGGCCATTCTGAGTACACGAACAAGAGAAAAAACCAACCAGGTCTCCTGCACTTAGAGATAGATAGCTTAATGCAGAGCCAGTGCTATAAGTTCAGAAAGGATTTCTTTGACTTTGTCTTCTGACGTAAACATTTAGCACTATAACATATATATCAAAACAAACCAGAACAGTTCACTTTATATACACTCCCTTTGGAGAGGAGGTGAGAAAACAAACACAGAACAGATGTTAGTCATGCTTAATGTACTACTGGAGGGTACTCAGATACTAAGGTGATGAATATGGTAAAAGAAATGAGTATTCCTTTCTGCAACTGCTATTCCTAACTGTCAAAAAAGCAATAAGAAGTGCTTCATTCCTCTGCTCATCAATGCACCACCTAACAGCCAAACACTGAAGATAAACACTCTAGGTTTTCCTCAGGAAACTAGCACACAAAACAAACATTGCTACTAATTACTGAATGACACCCACCTTTCCCTCCTTGTTTGGTATTGTTAAATGTTGGCTTTGATCACTCAAAAAACCCACATTCCTCCACAATAAATTAAATCACTGCAGCAGTTAGGAAAAGTTTCTGTAAGTTCCTTGTCAAAGTCTTTGTCTTTCTTTTTTTATTCATAATGTTATATATTACATTACACAAAGAAGTTTTGTTTTAGAAAACTATTAATTTCTCACCAGAAATTATTCTTCTGGGTTGCAAGGCAAAGCCACGGGTTTTGTTGGGCACACAGGGAGCCCATTTATCTCATCCCTGCCCTAGACCTGCCACTGCACAGTTTTGTATAACCACAACCACGTCTTTCCTGCTAACAGACACCCGGTTGTGGAGCAGTTCTCATCTCTCATTATACAGCTTATTGTCTGCCCACAATGTATATTAAGTTTCCTGGTCCTACTGAAAAAAGAGCCTGGGGGGAGGAAGGCAACAGCATGGCAGTGAATTCAAGAACTTCAGTATCAGGATAAGAGAAGAACTTGCTGAGAGTGATCAGAGGTGTGGACAAGGGAACAAATGAAACAAGAAGTGCTACAACAGGAGCTGAGAACGTCCTGTTGTTGGCATCACGGGAGGTGGAGAGCAACTGCACACAGATCACTGAGCAGGCACTGCCTAAGGCTGTTACTGCTGAGCAGAAACCATGATACAGCTATTATTAATAATAGTATAATGGTGCTCAGAGGTCTCTTGATGGTGTCAGAAGCAGCAAATGAGACACCAGATGAGGCCTGGAGAATAAGGTCCTGCCTTATGCCTTTCCATCTTTTCTCATTTACCTCTATCAGACAGGCTTTCTACAAGTCTGTATTATTTCAAAGCCCTGTACGTTGTATAATCTGAACACAGACTACATAATTAAATGCAAGAACATAAGTATATATATCTAATATCCTTAAAAATCACCTTTTCTTCTATTTACTATTACAGTGATTCACTACCAGTTATTCACTGGACTTTATTTCCCATTCTCTAACGTGTCTAAAATTCATCTCACTGTCTGGGTATTATAAACTCATGTGGAGACAACTGTAACTTCTTTATGTTTGGAAAATGTCCAGCACATTAGTGTTACTGGAAAAAAACAGAAAGTAGGCAAACTTTGTTTTCATTTCTTCTTACTCATCTTTTGTTCTTCCAAGGAATCGACTCCACTTGACAGGCACTGACTGCATGAGATAACTTACTAATGCTGTAAGACATACAATTAAAATTAGCGTGTTCATCAAACATGTATGTGATTTATCATGCAGAGCTGAGTTAAACTGCGGCTTCTTACCTCCACTAGAAAGTCCCAGTGAGCAAAGGGCAGCAGAATATCCATTTGTTTTCCTCATAGCAGATTCTGTTTCAGAGTTTCATACTTTAGTGTTTTGCCACCTGAGGTTTAAACCTTCCCTAGTGCATGCAAAATGAAGTAAATCAAGTCATAGCAAAGGCAGATTTGGCCTGAAGTCTCTTGGATGAAGGCCCAAACCTGAGAGAAGAAATAATTCAGAAAACTGCATTCAAAATAAAGCAATATAAAGAAACTGATGTGTGTTCCTGACATGGAAAAGCCACAACTCTGTAATATTTCACTTGTCCAAACTTCATGATGATCTGTGTTAAAGAGGAAAAACTAATGCCAGATCTGGGGCTGTGTTGGTTTCCATTACAGTATTTCACTTTAATAGACATGATATATCAACTAGGGTGGGTTGGGGTTTTTTTTATTTCTATGAACATTATTGTGTTGATATCTGGGGGGAAGACAAATACTTTGAGCTTCATGTACTATGTAGAGTTATTTTCAGGTTGTGCTAAATTCACAAAGCAAACCAGAAATCTGCAAAAAAATTCCCACTGCCTTAAATACCCTTCTCAAAATTTCCAAGTCTTTTCACAGTTACATTTTGTCTTTTCATCAAGTGAAAGCATCTCAGATTCCTAGAACGCAGCAAAGAGATCTTTCTTACACTATATGGAGTGGAGAGGGGGTTTCAGATATGACGCAGCACCAGATAGTGCAGAAATTACAGACAAATAGAAGAAAAATTTAATTCAGAAGTATTTTGGTTTAGAGGGATGTTCAAGGACCAGCCTCTGTTTGAAAGCCCATAAATTATGGAATCCCTATCCTGCAAAGAATTCAGGCACACATAATGCTCCTGAAGCTCACCAAGGAACCTACCCACATACAGCTAGGAGTAAGACCAGGGCTCTTGTTTTGCACAATTCAGGCCTGAAAGCAGCTAAGAGCCAGATATCAGGGAAACCAAGTCAGGGTTGTAGGCACCACGTGCTCATCTGCCGATGGACATAGCCAGCAGCTCTGTGAAACCTGCTTCCCAAAACCACACAGTGGCACGGACTCAGAGAAATGCCTTGTGACTGCTTAATATTTTGTGTTTCCAAATAACATGAGCTTACAGCTGGGCCCTACATTTTCTTATGGGGTAGAATACTGTTGAAAGGCAAAATAAACATGTAGAAGGGGAAGGGATTCCTTATTTTACTGGCCTGTGGCATCATTCCTGCTGTTGATATTCTAAACTGAAACTCTTCTTACCACAAGCTCTACTGAGAAGGCAATCCGCATACAATCGTCTATACCTGGATAGTTACAATGTCCATTTGTCTCTGACAAATATTAATTCAAGTTATTCTAGGGATAGTCTAGAGGGACTCAAGAACAGCAGACAGTCCCAATCTAAACAAGGTAGGAGGGAAGAGGGAAAAGTCTGTCCAGCAGCCATAACCCTATGACATGCTCAGGGGAAGCACGCCATGCAGCCCAGCTAGAATTCAGGAAACAGGCACTAACATTCTTTTAGACCCATCCCCAGTATCTCTGTGGTTCACGTCAAAAGGTTTTTCATCTGGGGTTTACTTGTCTAGAAAAAAATCATGTAGATACAAGTAAGCGATCGATGATTTCCTACATGACAATCCTTTCTCCATTGTAGAAGATCCCCCTCCCATCAGTGGTCTATATAAGGCTCACCTTCACAGACTTGTGGACTGCAAAGCTCTGGATTTAATTTCTGATTCAAGTTAGTGATGGTGTTTAACCTCATCTGAGATAATAATTTAACCACTCTTTGCTCTATAGCAGTCTGAACACATCTTTGAAATTACCTGCTTCCTGATCACATATACATACTGTAAATGTGGGACTGCTGCATAGATCAGAAGTTACACTGAAGCCATCCTCCTTCATCCATCCGTCCATTCATCCATCATCAACTGGACAGGGTGCTAGGACATCTAGTCTTGGTCATGCTTTGCCTAGAAAGCTTGGACCAGATGATCCTTGAGGTCCCTTCCAACCTGGGATTCTAGGATTCTAAACAGTATTTTCCAAAAAAGCTTCTGTAAGAAAAACTGTAACTTTTTAATGGAATAAATGGTGAAGGTACCCTTATCTTTGTTAAGTTTCCATTCAAGTATAGTCACAAATACCAAAAGAATATTTCTGGAAGTGTTTTACCAGTGACTAATGCAAAATATTTCAGCTGTGTCAGCATCCATCCAATTCTAGATTACATTTTGGCATTTCAGACAAAAGACATCCTGGCAAAAATTAAGCTGAGGAACAAGTAGTATGAGATTATGACAATTTATATCTCTAACAGTTGTGAGTGGTAGCATTAGTGCTTGCTAATCCTTTGATAAATTCTTGTTACCTTTCAGTTCCCAAACGTATCTGTGCAAGTATAAAGCATATTGGAGGCAGATGCTGCAGCAGATGAATGTGCATGCCAAGTGGTGTTTTGTTTGTGGGGTTTTTTTTCATCTAAGTATTCTTTACTGTCATGTTACATGCACCAAATAGTACTTACTTCTGGCATGTTTCATTGTTCTTGGATGTTGATTAATACACCTGGGCTTTTTCCCCATAATTCCCCCTATTTTCTTTGCCACATTTTCATGTTAGGCCTCACCCCACAGATTTTACTCAGATAAGTAATACCATTTACTCCAATGGCAGTACTTACATGAGTAAAAGAAATAATAACAAGCTTGAATAAAGTGCAGAGTCATTCATATTTGAGCCAATCAAGTAAAGTTGGGTTTTTTTCCCCTTATTAACCTTGAAACATCATAATGAATATAATAAAAGAAAAACTAGTTTCAGGGCAATGAAATTTGAATTTGGGTTTCTTTTACAACAACTCAGATTAACAGGAACACGACTTGGTTCTTTTAAGTCTTATAGGAAAGAACAAAAAAAGAACAAACCTTGCAAATCTTTATTTTCACTTATTACCTGAATTCAGAGGAATTTTAGATACCATCAATGCTGTATCTTTTTGTAGTTTTACACTATCTCTGATCATTGAAAAATCAGATATTTTTTTTTCTTAATTTAATAGGAGTGGGGCTTCATGTTGTCTCTGATATTCACCTTGTTTGTTCCTTAAATTTCTGTAGGGGCTTATGTTTGGATTTGTATAAGTTTGGGAATTCATTCACTTTTATTACGGTCTGAAATTAAAGAGTGGTTGGTTGGCTGGACAGTGAACACAGAAGAGGGCATCAGCCTCATGCGTTGCTTTGCAGTCTGTTTGGCTTTGAAAGGAGCGAATGTACACGTGTGCATGCAGGTATGTGTCTTTATAACAGCATGCATGTATGCAAACAATATCATCATATAAAAAGGCCGGAAAGGTTTGGGAGCTCAAAAGCAATATCTTTCTCCTCTAAACTGCTTTATTACTGGCATTCCCTCCCTCTTGGGCATGCGTTCAGCTGAGACTACGCCAAATTGGCAGTCATTTTCAAAGTGCTTGGCAGCCCCATGATCCCTGGGAGTTTTCAGCTGACATCTCTCTCTCAACCAGTCTATGCAAGGGTCAGTGGGAGACCTGACTCCCAGGCCCGGGCTTGCTCTGGCTGTGTCATGAGTCAGGACCAATATAAATTAAAACCTTAAAGCCATACTGTGAAGGCATTCTTTACCCCCTAAGGTATTTTTTTTCCCTGTGACAGATTGCCTTTCTACTAGTTTCCTATTTTTTTATTCTTGGATAATACAGTAGCAAGTGTGTTCCTTTGAGTTGAAGAAAAGGGGGAAACATCTGGTGAAGAGAGAGTTAAACTTCCACCAAATTGTTAATATTTTTGGTAGATTGTTGATGCTCAACAAGCAAGAGTGAAATAATACTAATAATACTAGGGGCTGCTTATCACTTACAAACAATAGTCCAATGACAATGTTCACACTGACGGAAAAAATGGGAGTAGAAATTAATAGTGACAGTCCTGCAGGAAACAAGGGAGAAATTGGATACCAAGTTATAAAATACAGACTAACCCAATAGGCACATGCTGCTGTTATTATATTAATATTGTTAAAAATATCAAAGCACTTTAAAAATGGAATTGTACTGTAGGTAGATAGACAGTATTATTTCCACATTCTTTTAAATAGGAATTTTCACTCCTTATTTGGCTTGGAGGCATAGATGTAATTTGTTGCTCAAAAAACAGTAGCTGAATGCGGTGAAAAATAAGACTCAGGATTAAGTCTCCCATCTGAAGGACAGAATCAGGCTACACTGAGAGCTCGATCTGTTATTAACAAAACCATCTGAGTCACTGCAGATATGGATGTCACTGATGTTGTTCAATAGTGGGGTGGGCTGTGTTTATTTAGTTAGTTAGAGAACAGGGAGAGATTGTTTTTCCTCCTTGCAAAAATAAACAGAGAAAAAAAGCAACCACATTCATGTAAACAAAGAGGTAAACAATGAACTTCGACATACCTCACCCACTGATGAACCTAATCCCACAGCCCAGGCTCAGACAGGTACAATCCCTCTAAGAAATCACTGGACTTCCCCACATAAAGTGCATAATAAAAGCTGCACATCCTGAAAGAAACAACCGCAGCATCAGTATTAGCAATTCAAGGTGTTACTGCAACTGCTGTGTTTCTCTACTGTGCTTCTACAGCACCTAGCATGGTGGAGGCTGATCCCTGACGTATGCATCAGAGCATGGATAATGACAGTGCCTCACAGTAGTGTAATTTCAACTGAAATCAGGGGATTAGGGAATCGATGTGGCTTCAGATAATGCCTTGAGAGGGAAGGAGTTGGCTGGGAGGGTGCAAGATCACCCTACAAGAGGCTTCTCCTCTATGCAGTCCCCAGGTGGAGATGAAGGATGGATGTTGCCTTTGCTTTTCCCCCATCTGAAATGCTGAAAGGAGACATAAGAAGCAGCATCAGTACCCAAGGCTGGGTGATGGGGGCAGCACAAACAGCAGCTCGACACCCAGCTCCACCCGGGATGCATCCCGGGTGGGCACAGGGCTCCACACTGCCCCAAGCTTGATGCCGATTAAAAGACCCGATCAAAACCCATAAGGCAACACTCTATGTTCCCCAAAGCTTGTTCTCTTTTTCAGCTGATTGCAAACAAAAAATATCTGTTCTCCCACAGCAACTTCAAGCAAAGTCCATGACCTGTTTCCTTTCAAAAAGGTTTGTCCATGCAAACAATCTCAGTCCCTGTTTTTAGTAAGGATGAGTTTCCTCCCCTCTCACTCTGTGAGACAGACCTTCATTTTCTACCAGACACCGAGACTTGACTTAATAAGCAACGGGGCTAAAATATCCACTCTTTACACGTAGGGTGTCCTAAGGTACATACAAGCATCGCTCTAAGATGTGATAAAGTAATGTAAAGCCAGGCCCAGCCTGCCAGTTCAGGCCTAAAGGGATTTGATTCAGTGTCAAAACCTTTGGCTCAGGAGGTCACTCTCTCTTCTTGCTTTTCTTATAACAAAGACAGAGGGTTGGGGCGGGGGGAAGGTTTCCTCCTCTTCTTTTTTTTCTTTCTTTTTTTTTTTTTTTTTGTCTTGTGAATTCATCAACTGTTGTTTGTTGAGCACTGGGCCTTTATTCAGCCTACTGAAACATTTTCATTAGATGGAGGCCTCTGAAGTATGCTGGCGGCTGGGACCGCGCGAGGACAAAATCTTAGTCCTCTCCAGAAGCTGGCTGATTGAAATCAGCACTGTGTCAGGGGCTGTCATATCTCAGAAAAGACATAAAACACACGGAAACATCAATAAGCAACAAGCCTCTGACAGCTCTGAGACATTCCAGATGACAAGAAGAGAAAAGGGGTAAGGTTAGGGCTCATGGGGGATATTTAAAATGCCTAACAGCCAGCCGAAGTGTTGGCAGGCTTCAGGGAGGCCCAGAAAAGACAAGATAAAGTCTATCAGGTTATCACCTGGTTCGAGACGGATCCCTCACAGCAAGGCCACAGGGATGAGACAATGACACAACGGCTTCTTTTTTTTTCTTCTTTTACTATTATTATTATTCTTTTATTATTTATTTAAAAATGTATCAGAGAAACAGGCTGCATTTACACCGAGGTTACCCAGACAACATTTGTGCTGGGGAAGATTAAAAAAAAAAAAAGAAAGAAAAAGCAGAAGAAATGTAAAAAAGAGAGGACAAAAAGAGAATCCTGTGAGTTAAAGAATTCTGCTTCCAGCTACCTTGTACAGAAATCAAAAAGGATTAACAAGGTTTTTTTCATTTAATTTCCTGTACACCAGACGCTTTTGTTAAGAGATCAGAGATATTGCTATTTATTGAATTTTTAATATGATCTTTATTAAAAGGCAGCACACATGTTTGGTTTTCCTTTTTTTAAAAAAAAAAAAACAAACCAAACATGCATGGGTATAAAAATCAAAGCACAGGAATGAGCCACGGTTGTTTGATTTCTGGTGTCTTTATATTATGGTGATTCAGACTCTTAAAATAATAAAAATCCAACCCACATAGAAATGGCCTCTCATCCTCTTTTTAACTCACGTCTATTCTGCTAAGTAAGCAATGGACCCAAGCAGCACTTTGACCAATCAGATAATGAATTCTGCCTTTGGAGTAAGTGTAAGACCAAGAAATGAGGTACATAGTTCAGTAAAAAGGGTTATGTGTAATTATTTTACATTTGTAGATTATCAACCACACATTCAGAATTTTACCATCAGATTGAAAATGTGTCATCACTGTTGTATGTGCTCATTTGTTACAGATGATACCCCCAGGTTAGCCTTCAGCATGGATTCTGTTGCTAATGAAAGCAGTGAAAACCAAAACATCCAATCCCCTCCCACCCAGGTTCTGGATGCTAAGGAACAGGACCTGGAAGAGCCAAGACTGCTGGAGCAGAACCTGTTTTGCTCAGTCATTTACAAAACACATCAAACCATCCCCTCTCCAGTTTCAGCCAACAGCAAATCCAACTTCTCCTTCCTCAAATATTTGGCATGGCAAAAGCATGATGACTACATGCTTTCTTTTCTATCTGCAGCCGTATAGTTTTTCTTTAGAACCTGTAACTATATTCTGCAACCATTTAAAAAGCAGAGTAGACTCAAACTTCAATAAATATCCTACCTGTTTCTTTGTTATCCTGCTCATATTGTTGTAGATCCATGGGATTCAACCAAGTTTTACTGGGTATAAATATTATTGTGCTAGTCTGAAGCTTGGGAGGCAGGTTCAAATGCTTTCTTCTGCCAGACTTCAGTTCTGTATGACCTGTGAATCACCTGGCCTCTTTGTCAAGACCTTCCTAACCCATCCTGGTGGACTTCAAGAGTGAAGATGGACAAAAGCTCTACTAACTCATGTTTTCTTTCTTCTTCAAGCAAGGTTCTTCCTTCCTGGCATGTCAGCTGGGTTTCATAGTGTCTATAATCCCATATATCTTTGTGTAGAATGTCAGGAAAGTTCACTATAGCAGTTTTGTGGGTTTTATTGACCATAACATCATAGCAGGGCAGGCAAACTAGAGGGAAACTGCTGGTGCAGCCACAAAGAGACAGAAACTGTCCCATAGACAGCTCTGAGGAAACTCCCAAAACCTAACCATTATGGACAGACTTTTCTTTCTCTTATCTACAAGTTGCTGCTGCACAGCACTGTAAATACAGCCTCAGGGCTTCACCCTCCAAAATGTGAACTGGGAGCAACAGTTCTCTCCTATGGTACTCGCTTGTTGTGAAAACAAATTGATTGTAAAGTTTAAAATCTCTGGACAGCAATGGGTCACATACTTTTGGTGGATATAATACCTGGAGTTTTCTGTAGTGTCTCGTGCAATTAAACCAGAGCTCAACACTGGCTTAAAAACCTACTCCAGTATACAAGCAAGAGGCATAGTCAGCATATACATAATCAAGGGAAAACAGGCAGAGTACAATAAAGTGTATTTATATAAAACATTTCTACACAAGCCTCAGGTTTACGAAAGAAAATTAGTAAAAAATCAGCAATTCCCACTTACAAAAGACAAAGATATAATTTTTCCTTGTTTGTTGGAAGGGTACATTCTGCTGACTAGCACAGACCAAAGTTACAAACACCAGAAGATGTGTACTACTCAGGTTCTTTTCATCAGCCTTTTAGATCAAAAGCACTCTTACAAAAGGTGTCCTGAACCTGAAGTGAACAAGTAAAGTCTCTTGACTGAATGCAGCATGTGTCAACCTGGACACCCTCTGACCCACCAGGTTATTTCTACTTCTGACACTAAGAATTCCAGAGAGGATACCTCAACTGTGTCTTTTCAATAGAAAGGTGGAGCTATATCTAACATCAGAAGTAATTACTCACTGTATCAATAATTGTGAAGGGTGCTATGCAGACTACAGATGGCCTGTGGGGAGCAGCAGGCATAGACAGAATGGTCCAGGTGTTATGTGATGTTGGTAGAAGTTAGAGCCATCTTCCAGCTCAGCACAAGAGACTTTAAGATTACAAAGGAGTGCAAAGGTGAACTTTCATATACTCGCACACTTGACCTGCGCTTTCTAAAAACCACCTGCATGTCAGATCTAGCCAAAAATCTGAAGTGATATGGGATGTTGTATTTTTTTCCCCCCTACAGGCTTGTCTGACAAGTACTTTTCCAAAGGTAAATGCATTTAACTTTCCAGCAGAAACTAGTCTTTTTGTAGTTCAAAACAAAAGTAAATGTCCATCTTTTCCAGTGTTTTGAGCAGGAAGTTTGTTTCAGGTACAGTGCTCAAAATAGGATTCTCTTCAATCACTGAAGAATGCCAGGTTTTTATTCCCCGCCCCCCCCCTTGTCCTTCCCTATTCTTTTGAACACACTTTTTGAAGGAAAAAAAGATCAAACAAGAGACTTTTTTCCCCTTGAGATTAAAAAAAAAAAAAAAAAAAAAGATACCAGAACTCCTTCTTAAAAGAAGTCTGCAAGATGAACTTAAATACACGAGGTTTTTGTTCCTCTGTGTAGAGACTTATTCTGTGGAAGCTGCACTGAAAACCAGCCAAAGAACCTTCCAAGACTGAAAAATCAGGTTCAGTGATCAATTCCTTTTAAGTGTATCTGGCAACCAGTACTATTTTTATGACTCAGACAGAAAACTGATTTCTATGTAGTCTATAGCTATTAGGCATTTAAAATCCCCTAGTTGAGATGGTCTACATGTCTATGAGGGACTATGAGATACAGAGTTGCTTCTAACTGCAGTAATGAAAAATCTCTTTAGAGCCATGGGATTCTTAGAACCTTGAGTAGCTCAACTTGAGACTGCAGCATCAATGAGCTCAAGCATGAAGAAGTGGTTTCATTAGAGGTCAACATGGTTCATTAACATCCACCATTATCTATTTACACAGGATAATATAGCCAGAAGGTTGGTTGGGTTTTTTTTCCTCCTTTTCAAGGCATAGAAAAGTATGCTCTGAACTGTGATGATCAGTTCTTCGTCTGAATGCCAATATATAGTCAATCCCAGAGTGAAAACACTATGGGAATATCCAAATTACTGCTTCTATCTTTGCATTGACTTCCCATGCATGTCTTCTGGGAACTTCTAGGGGGCACATCTACTACTTCTCAGAGGTATAGAAAGTCTCTAGCATCCTTTCCTCCAGGTATCTGCAGAAGAACTCTGCCTTTGTAGGCACAGGGAGAATCATGGGAAAATAATGGAAGACTATTTAAAATTCCAGTGATGTAGCCTGTTTCCCCAACACTCAGAGAAGCAGAACTGGATTTCTTATTAATAGCCAGGCCAGCTTGTCAAGCCCCCAAGACTAGACAAACAAAATCTCATGTATGGAGGTGAGAATAAGAGGTGAGGAACTTATAGGTAAGAGTATTAGTAACTCTCGTGAAGCGGACTACATATGCTGCTGCAGCAAGAATACATAGGCAGGGATTAGGAAAGAATTAAAACACAGTTTCCGTAGGTGAGTTCAAGAGGATTTATGCAGTCATCTAGTCTGCACCATCTAGCAAACACTCAAACTGGTCTAGAACAGTGCCTCCTCCAGCAAAACGCTTTGCCCAGGACTTTGCAGCTTCTTGCAATGTTCTCTTGGCTTTGACTGCAAATACAGTAGCTGTTGGAGTGCCATCACTAGTAAGGTGAGCAGGATTTACTTGCCTTAAAGTAATTACATGCAGCTTCAAATTCAATGAGTTCAGTGGCAAGGAAAGTCCAACAAAGCACCATGTTTACAGGAACACGTGTTCATGCAGTGCAATGCTGCAGTCAGAGCTGTGAAAATATATTTTCTAATGTGTGCTGGGAATTAACTTTCATGAAACGGGAGCGTATTCCTGCTGAATTTCTCCACGCCATCTGAGTGTAAGCCATCAAGCACCACTTGAAGAAACCTGTTAGGTTAGTTAGTACCAAAAAAACCACTCATCAAGTAGGGTGACTGTTGCAATTTGTGAGCTGTGCTCACTGTCCTCTATTTTTTGATTTAAGAGCATTATGAAACTATGTAATTTTTGGTGTAGTTTTTTTATTCCCATGGTAATTTATGTCTGTGGGTAAGCATTTTATCTGAGCCGTGGTGCCAGAGTTATTTTCTGAATCTCTTGAGTTTCCCTTTGATGCCATTGAAATTAAAACCAGAGCTGCAGATAGTACCCATGCTGTTTGCACCGAGTCAGAGGTTAGAATGCATTTGCTGCTATTTATCGTGGCTCATCGACTGCAATAGTTACTGCTGCTCTTCTCATCACTGATACAAAAATATTAATAATAGACAACCCAGGAGTGGCATATAACTGACTTTGTCAGTCACCATCAGCAATATAAAAAACACATTACACTATCAGCAAATCTCTGTGCTGCAGTAATCTAACTTGCCTTGGGAAAATTTTAATTAAAAAGATGCATTCCAATCTTAAATATTTTATTATTTAAACAAACAATTTGCATCTTCAGTAATTAAACATTAAAAGATGTCTCTGCACTTGCTATGTATATATGGCGTAAATGTTAAAAAGTACACTGTCAGGTATCAATTTATTTCTAAAGCACATCAATATTTTCTGTTTATGTATAAACATATTAACTGCAACTTAAAAATTATATCTAACTTTTCTTCCTGTCTACTTGGTGCATCCTTACCCTAACCTAGGTCTGAAATGAGCACGAGGGAGGGATGGCATTTTCTGAGATTTTTATCAGGAAAACATTTAGCAATGCTTACATTAATAGATCAATAATGGCCATTCACATGAACGCCTACAAGGGCAGGTCTGCAACATAGTTCAAGGTGGAGTAGCTATGAGTGATGGCAGTTACCAAAAGGTGTATAACATCATGGTCTTCACCACTCAGACTGCATGCAGACCTTGCACAGACTTGTATGAAGCATTTAGCATATACTAGATGAAATGTGGAGCAGAGTAAAACTATTCCTTCAGCAGTCTGCTGTTCTTTTTATGGCATAGGAGCCATAAGACTTTGCAGTCATGTACAGATGCAGGAGAACCCACAGTATTTTGGTTTGGGATTCTAGTTTACTTTCACTATTTTAAAGCAAACAAGATCATCATGTTTTAGAGTCTACACTGTGTTTCTATGTTTTTGCCTCTTGGATAATTTCCAGTCCTTGACATCTTTTGAAGCACTCTGCACGGGTTTTGGCAAAAGAAGGACTTTTCCTATTCTACAGGATGCCTTTGGTGCTCTAGGTCACCTACCTGGAGAGAAGCATTAGTGCTTTCACCCAGAGAGATCACATTATGCCTGGGGACCAGTACAATTTGTGCAACAACTGCATAGTGTGGCCCTACAGACCAATAAAGCTTCACAAACCACAGCTAGGAAACATTGCTCTGGGATGTAACTATGAACAGTTGCCAAGAGAGGTAATAAAATGCAGAGAGAGAAAAGTCAAAAATTTATGAAAGTAGTTTTTATAATCCCCATTCTCAGATGCCTCCACCATCTAGCCCCAAGTCTTTTGCCCCCCAAAAGGTCAGTCAGAGCAGAGAGTTTATGCAATAAACTGCAGGCAGAAAAAGTAAAGCACTCACATCAGAAAATTAATACAAAAATTAAGAAAAAATGTACACTTTAAAATAATACATAATTAGCTCTTTTTAATTACCACTTCACTACCATTTAGAAAAAGATGATGGAAGTTCAATAAAATGAGATGCTTTTATTCAACACTAGTCAAATGAATTTACATACTCAGATTCTCTTTAATAGTTCCATGATATGGCAGGTTTCTTTTATCCAAATTTTAGAATACATCTCTGTAGTAATCATCTCAGACTGCAAGTGCTGTTGCAAAATTCTGGTCAATTCTGGAACAGAATGTTATTAGAGAAAAAAAAGTCATTTCATTACTTGCCATGAGTCTGATTATGCATCTTACAATGCAGTTAGAAGATAGAAGTGCTCTTTCCTTTTAAAGAGAAAAGAAAAAGGGCCATCAGACCACTATACTAGATATCCCATTTCTCTAGCAAGAATATACTATCTATATGCAGCAAATCTGCTTCCAACATAATCTTTTGTTGCTCTTAATTATCTAAAACATCCAACCCAAAAGCTTTTGCCTTCTCTCCCTCCATCATTGCAGAGGCATGAATTTTTTCAATACCTCATATACTTTAACTCCACTAATATGAAATATCAAACCTGTCTATTCCATCTGAGAACACTCTATCACATCCTTTGATGGTGAATACCACAGACACCATCTACCTATTCTGTGTTCTGTTGTCTTTACACCTAATCTTGACTGAGGTTTCAGTAACAGGATCTTGTAATAGATCTCCCTTCCTGAAGGAAAAAAACAAAGCTGCACCTACAAGCATTCAAGTGAATGACTCTTCATACCAGTCATGAACTTAGATATGTTGCACTGCAACATAAAGAGCTGATTCTAAGCCTAACAATTTGCCTGTGATCAGCATTAATGAAAATTTCACTTCAGCTCAACATACAAATATGTATTTACCATAGAGCTATCTATGCATGATAATATAGTACTATTAATGCACCCACTCAGAGCACACAATAAATGTTATATCTAAAAGAATTCAAGTAAGATTTTTCTTGCTGTTTTTTGAGAATGCTCAGTCTTTAGTGCTTCTAAGTAAAGATTCTGGGGAAGGGAAACATCAATTCTCTGCACTGACTGCTACATTTCAATTTCTCATTAGGACTCTCTACTACATAAAAACTGGGAGTAGACACCAGTAGACCAGAATGATTACAACAAAATTTCATATCTTTCTGGTCTGTCTTAATAGTTCCCATTTTGCTGATGACTCACTTATAGCTATGGTTCAAAAAGAGCTAAAATGGAAAATATCATTAAAAGCTTTGTATTTTTTTTAATTTGCATTTAGTTTCTGAACTGTTTCTGACCTATGATATTTTCATAGGCTTAGACTGATAACTGAAACAATCTGCACATTCCCAAGGATAGATCACAAAATTTCTTCATTTGGAAAATGCCTAATACTGATAAGGCTAATTTTGCCCATATTATATCCAACAACATATGTCCAACCTAACAATACCATGCCATTATACTAACATAGTTGCATTATCCTGCCAAATTTGCCACAAACACTAATATCCAACTTTTCCAAGGTTTTTATAAAGACTTAATGTAATATTTCCACATGCACAACATGTGTATGGTTACCAACTGATAACAAAACTAGTAGCGTTCATTAAGTATTGCTATAAATCTCTCCACTGAAACAGCAATAATATCGCCTTCCAGCAACCACAATAAATGTAATGCTTAATCTCTCTCTGTGATATTGTATAACTCTAGCCTGCAGCTAGACTTCCACTGTAGGTGGTACTGTAGAGGATAAGTCTGCAGTGACAGCACATGATGTGTTCCTCTTTGCTGGTACGTGGAAGTTCATGAGTTTGAAAGACTATTTTTTTTTCCCTTCTAGAGAGAAACCAGGATTTTGAGTGAGGGCCGTAAGAAAGGAAAGAGAATGAAAATGCTTTAAGTGGTACAATAATACTTTCAGTAGGAACCCTACGTATTTGTTTAGATTCTATGAGGTTTTTCGCCCTCTAAGGATGCATATTTGAGCTATGTCTCTTCAAACTTCACCCTCATCTTTGCTGTCCTATAGAGCTCACTCTTTGCTTTACCCTTCTCTCCAGCACACTGAATGATATAACTACAGAAACAGGGTTTGTGGGAATTCACAGATTTTTTTAAGCACACCTTACACTGGCTGGGTTTGTCCAAGAAAATAAGACAAAAATTCCTTTTTTCATGAAAACTTTCAGTGCCAGCTTCAAGGTCACTGAAGTCTAATGCAGCATCAGAACAGTGATCAGTATTTCTGGGAACACTCATCCACAGAAAATACCTTCCTTTTTTTAAATGTCTGCCCGTTGTCCATTACTACAGTTCTGGAAGTTTAGATTAGATATAAGGAAGAAGTTCTTTACAGTGAGGGTGGTGAAGCACTGGAATGGGTTGCCCAGGGAGGTTGTGGATGCTCCATCCCTGGCGGTGTTCAAGGCCAGGTTGGACAGAGCCTTGAGCCACGTGGTTTAGGGCAAGGTGTCCCTGCCCATGGCAGGGGGGTTGGAACTAGATGATCTTAAGGTCCTTTCCAACCCTTACGATTCTATGATTCTATGATTCTATTCTTGTTCCTCTGATGTTCCTATTTCTCACCATTAACCATCTAAGCAAAACATTTGCTTCAAGCAGACAAGAAAGCTGCTCAGTTCGGTGCATCCATGTGGCAGGTGGGCTTGTCCCATGGACAGGGATCCACACAGAGGAGCTTCGCACACCAGTGTCTAAACTGAGCATCCAGATTCCACGAGGCTATGCAAGATGTCCGCAGTGCTTACCCCTAAAGGAAAGGCCAACTCCTGTAGAGTTTCCCTCCCTGGTTATAAGGTGAGGAGGAAAACAAAGGGGAAAAAGGAGCTTCATTGTGCATCCTTGCAGGACAAGGGCCATCCCATTAGGGCACTTGTACACTCTGCTCTTTGAAAAGCAGCAGTGCTCGCCACAGGCTCCAGCTTGCTGCAGACTGAAGCGTGTGTGACAGCCAGCTGAGGACCTGGCTGAGGCCTCCGGCTGGCAGTCCGTGCCCTCCCGGAGCAGAGGCTGTCACAGCCACTTGCTCCCCCTCCCCAGTGATCCCCTGGATGTCAGGCTGTAATCCTGCCCTGCTGTTCTGAGCCTCTGAAAGCAAAGCTTCCTACCTTCTGCTTTGCTGTTACCATAGGTATGGAGCACAGGGCTGGATTTGACCTAAATTTGATTTATTCATTTTTCCAATGCTTTACAGGGTACTTAAGCCCTAGGTCAGCAAAGCACTTAATCACATGCTTAACCTTAAGCACATGCTTAAGTGCTTAATCAGGGCCTTGTTGCTATATAAAGCACAAAGCTATGACTCAATTTGAAGCATCGGAGTTGAAAAATTGAGGACTCCCCCATCCTCATTTGCTTACCTTGATACACATGTATAAGCCAAACTATTCACATTAAAAGTGTTTAAACATATTCTGGTTTGAAGCCTAATTTAGGAGTTCACAATAAAATCTAGACCAATCTGAATACTGGGGTCCCTGCAGGATTTGCGGCTGTTAAGAAAATTACACTCCTGGGTACAGAAAGTGATACCTTTTCATAAAGTAACTGGTGCCAAATATTAATATTATCTTAATTCTAACAATTGCTCTAATAAGAGAAAAAAGGATTATCTTTAAAGGTAAACTCCAAATCAGCAATTCACATGTAATGCAAAGATACTACTCAGAGCAGGATGCACCCATATGCACTCTACAGCTACATATGCAGTTTCAAGATTACTATTTTAAAATGTGTACTGCATCCTTATCTGACTTGTCCAGTAGGTGCAATTATTGGTAGAATTTGTTCTACAGTTCTGCAGGAAATTTCCCTTTTGCACAAATGGTTCAGATTTGCCTCTGCTGTGATTTTCTTCTGACTAAACATCCTCTGAAACATTTTTTTTGATGCTTCCCAGAATTACTGGCACTCTGATTACAATATCCTGTTGGATGGATACCATGAAAGCTGCTGGCTTTGGTAACTATATCTAAAATGTACAGAATGTCATATAAAGCAGTTTATTGAGGGGAGGGGGACTGGACTTTAAACCACTGATAGTTTTAGGTGAACTGGGAGTGCTTATCAACACATTTACTTTTTCATATTACCTTTTCACTCATGTTTAACAGGAACATTATACCACACACATTTTAGACCATTATTAATTAGGAATGATTGTGTTCCAAGATAGGAGTGATAAGAAACTATGTTTATTTTTATTTATAAAATAAATAAAATAAATTTAGAAAAAGCTTCAGCCACACTGAGATACAATTAACATAACTAAGTCTCAGCTTCTCTGATGAAATAATTCAACATGAATATGATAAACCATTTATAGAATACTTTTTACTACTCCATCAAAGGAGCATATCCTCAGTATCCTCCAGAAAACATACAGTATCATGCCTCTGTGCTGTTTCTATGTGACAGAACATGCACTTTTTCCCCTGGAATGTGAGGAAATCAGATAGCAGTATCCTAAATAGTCATTTGCACTAGAAAAGTTATCCCTTCCTGACACTGTCCCACCAATTTAACCAGTTGTTCCAGGCTGCAATTAGGATCTCCTAAATTATGGCAAAATCCATTCCACTGCAATAGTATTGCTTTGTCTTCCTAACCAGCCATCGGGAAACAATATGAGAAATGGGCACCAAAACGGCCATGCCCTGCCTCTTACAGAGAGAAAAATCACATGGTCACCACCCAGCCCAGCACCATTATTTCTTCTCTTTGGCTTCTTGCTGCATTTATTAACTGGGGCTTCCCAGAAAGGACCCCCACTCTTAGCTGTCCTTGAATCAAGACATCTCAGAAGCTTTGGGGCTTCCCAAGACAAATGGTGTATTATCTGGACATAGTCAGAAGAACCGTATTCAAATGAAGCAGAAACATGAAGACTGACACAGGAGCACTATCTTCTGACATGAACTGCTCCTGGGAAGTGGCTGAGGGATGAGGGAGCTTCAGAGGGATAGCCACAAGGCCCCTCCTCATGATCTAGCCCAGAGTCAAGCTAGCCCTCAGGTTTCTAGTAGGGGATGAAGTTGGAGGGCTTTTCCCTGACGTTCTTGATAAACGTTTATTTTAAAAACAACCCTGAAAATTATTCCAAGCAAATTTGCATTAGTTTCACTCTTAGCTTGCCACATCCAGTGCTGTGAAGTTACTTCTGATGGGTAATAGTGTTAAATAAAAATCATACTCTATTCAGGGGCTGGTGAAATCAGTGTTTTCTACTACAGGATTGGTGCACAGTTTATTTCCATCCATTATATTCCCTGCACAGCAATAGCAGGCTCTGAGTTAGGAGATGAACCCCAACCACTTATTAGTTCATGGCTGGAAGCCATCAGCTCCACATTATATGAAATCCCCGATTCATCACTACCTCTCTCCATCCTCACACCTTTCAAAGTCATGCATCTGAGGTAAATACAAAGTAAAGCAGTGGGAAATCAGAGCCAAAGTTTCTACAGTGAGTTTTACCTGCATTTTACTGTCTTCTTTTCATTCTTTCAAATACTTAAAAAAAAGACCTATCTTCTTGTGAGTTCTTTCCTTCAGAGATAACAGTACAGACTTCAACAATATCTGCCAAAAAGGAAGACTCCTTGAACCTTGACTTTCTGTCCTACTACACATAATGAGACAACTACTTAAACTGCATTTAAAAAGTGCTGAGTAGATGAACTCAATGCCTAATGATGTTACTCAGCTTGTCGGCAGCTGATTGACACTAAAAGTAATAAATTAGAACAGAAAATGATTTTACAAGATCCCTGGGATGACAGACAGGCTAAGTGTAATATCCTCCATTACAGTTGTCACGAGATTTTATACAGTTCAGATCTGAACAGCCTCAGCAGGAAAGTGGAACAATTTCGTGAGATAGATCTTCAGATGATGTAGAGTAGCGTAAATCCTCTGAAGTTAAAGAAGCTATCCTGATTTATGCAGACAGGGATCTGGTTCTATATCTTTATACATATTTCTACTCAAGTATTGGAATGAAATCATTTGTTTTCCCATGCAAATCTAGGCAGAGAAACGCAGAAACCCTGTAAGAGAGGGATGCTGAAGGCTGATGTCTTAGCTGTGTTTGTTTCTGCCCCCCCACCCCACCCCCTTTTTAAAGCACAGAAAACAGTATTTAGAGCATGGCATCACTGATTTTGTTGGCTGCCTTCATTTCAGGGAATCCCACTGTAAATCCACAGCTCTGCAGAAGCACCTTTTGAATCATTAGCATGCACTGTCAGAATCCTTTGAAACGTGTTAGGATGTGTAAAGGCAAGACAAAAGGCAAGCATGTGGATCCTCCACCAAGCTCAAAAAGCCATTATGCCATTATTGTTTCGGGTTAATGAAAAGAAAGAATAAAAATGTGTATTTGAGCCCTAGCTGTCTGTGAAGTCTAAACAACTGGTCTGATTTTGGGTTGGTTTTGCTGCTGTTTTTATAAATCCCTATTCATGAAACTTTTATTTAGAAGAAAACATAGTCTCTTCATGTGCAGTTTATTCCAAGCTCAAGGATGTCTGTGGATGGCTTTAATCCTGCTTCATTCAATGAGCTCTTCTAACACAGTGATTTTCTCCATGGAAGACCTTAACCACAGTGGCCGTTTGCAGCTGATGATTTTTTTTTTTTTAATATATAAATAATTTATTAAGCCATTGCAGACTTATACTTTTACACTGAGAGAAAGGAAAAAGGAGGAGGGAGAGGGAGGGAGGCTTGCATCTTAAACTCTATTTACAAATTTACCTTGGCAGGCCCTCTTGCTGCCAATAGGAAGCCATGTTGCATATTTAATTTGCTCTTTTGTTACAACGGGGCTTAGGTTAGTTAATTTCAATTTTCGATTTCAAAAGCTATCAAATATGGCTCAGATGAGAAATCAATTTTTCTCAGCTGCCTCTGTTTTTGTGATGGGGAGGTTTCCCATTGGCAAGAGGACAGCCACGTGACACAGCAAGAGATTAGTTCACTAGACCCCGTGTTTCAGCCACCTCAATTACTGGCTGCCTCTTGTAATTTAGCCTTATAACACCTAATTTCAAGATAGAACTCATATTTAATTCATGAAAGCTTCCACAAGAGTAATTGTGAAATAAATTGCCATAGAAAATATCCATTTGTGACTCGTTTTAATTTTGTATGCTACTAGCACGCTATTTGTTCTACTTGTTTAACACTTTAGCGCAAACATATTTTATATTGAACTTTATGGACTGCTAATAGGTTATTATTTTTCACTGTTTCCCCTTCACGGACACACCACTGAATGTCCCTCTCCTTCATGCAGCTCTGGGTCTAGTAATATTGAAATAGATGTGCTAAAACACAGAAACTTATAATCTCCTAATTATTGAATGGATTGTTATGATCTGTTCATAACTTTAAAAGTAGTAGATAAAATCACAAGTGATGGTTTGTAAATGGTAGTTCAGTGACAAGGATCATTTAAAGGGCCAAAGAATAAATACAGTTTAATTTCTGTAATGTTTTAAACAAACCCATTCATTACACATATTGATGTTTCATGTTAACAGCGGTATATGTATTTTTAATTCTTTAACCAAAATAAATGTTTCCACTGTATACACACCATTTCGTCCTTTTCCTCCCTGTTGCTATGACAACAAGGTGGGTGAGGCCTCCTCAACTGCCAAACTCAGCTGTCATCCCTTCACCCTAAAAGCCTTATAATTGCTTTTATTTGCATACGACAATTAGGCAGGATGGCTCACAGCAAGAAAACCAACCTTTCTCTCCCCCAGTGCACACAACGCCAGCCTGTAATTTATAAAAGATACACGCCATGTGGTGGAGCACTAAAATAGAGTGATGAGTCCTTTCATCTGATTGTAAGCTATTAACAAAAGAAAACATCCCCTTTCAGGCTGTAAAAAATGCCTATCTGGTGTGAACCTGGAGAGAAAAAAAAAAAAAAGAGGGGGGGAATGTGAAGAAAAAGTTTTGCCTCCTCCATGCAAACCCTTCACTTCATTATCGTGTTGAACTCAGCAGAAGAGTTTGAAAGCAAGAGCTGCATTTTGGTGCTTTATGAACAATAGAGTGCCAGCAAAATTGATGACGTGGTAAACTGGATCTAGATTTTTGGTCTTGGGATACGTCACACCCAAAGATGCCAACATGAGATGATAGTTCCTAAGCCAACTTGCTGAAAGCGTTGCAAGGAAAGCATGAGATGGGTTGGAAGGTCAGGTGAGGACAGTGGCATGAGAACCTACAAGTTCAATACTTTCAACAGCTCTGTTTGAGGAGAATATCTGTATTCAAAGTGCTCATACCCATGTTTGATGTAAAGCTTACCCGCTTGTGTGTTTAGCTGATGTTGGGGCCTAAATGCCTGTGCAGCTTATTCATACAAAGAATTAGCATCCAGGTAAGTGTTTTTATGAAAGTTGTTTAACAGCAAAAAAACTTCCATAATTACAAAAATGTCTTTCTCTAAGGAAACCAGTTAAGCAACTCCTCTACAACAGCCTCTCCTCTTTTCTGCTCTCTTCTGGAAGCTCTTCATGCAGTGTTTGTAATGCCTGATCTGATTAAGTATCTCCAGCCCCAAAAAATTCCACAAAAGACATACCTTTCCTTTGACAGATTTTACACCTACAATCTCACTGGTAAAAGCACATGTTAAATTTAGAATTCAAAAAACAAATTTGATTTGGGGAAAAATAGGGGATTTGATACTGGGAAAATGAGGAAGCAATAACAACACAAAAAAGCAATACATTCTCTTGCCACTGCACAAATAGATTGATCTAAAAATAAACCAGCTACTACATTACAATGGCATTACGACACACACATTTTTAAGCCTCTCTGACTTACCTTCCTCAGAAGGTTGAAACGGAGTAAAGCAGACTACATCTAGCCTGGCTTGAACATGGGACTGATCTGTTGTCTCACTGCAGCAACCTCTGTGACCTGATATTAATGAAGAGGATGAGTCAGGAGCAGAGCTTGCAGGTATCTCCTTCAACTTTGCCCACCTTATTGCTCCAAATTCCACTTTATCACCAGAGATTTACCCAGTTTCAATGGGAGCGTGTAACAGGGGGAAGTTCAGAGGGGAGAGCAGAAAAGAAAACGGAGAACATTTAGGCATGGGACGTGCACTGTCAAGACCTCTCATGCCCTCCCTTCCTTATTAGCTCAAGCAGGTACTCACAAAACACAGCGCACAACTTCCAGCAGCACTTCCCAGCTTTTATCAATACAGGGAGCAAGAAAAAGTCGACAGACCACAACTTTCTCAGAACAAAGCTTGAGCAACCAGCAGTTTTTGATAGCGCCCTGGACTGGCAGAGGATTCAACTCACAGCTCTGCCACAGACCCACAGCCTGAATCCTGACAACTCACAAGCTTTAGTTTACGTTGCTGTTCACACACAATATTGGTACTTTTTCTGAAGTTATGCAAAAGACATGAAAGTTGAATTATTCAACTAGACAGGAATTTTTCCTAGTGCAATTTACCAATATTTTGTCCATTTTGGCTCTACAAATTCCAAATCTCACATTTATCCATTTGGCATACATAACTGGACTTAACCTGTTTGTCTTAAATTTTAGTATAGTATATTCCTCTTCTAACTCGTTTCTCTGTGTATTCACCTGATTGTTCTCATGTGTTCCTACTCCCAATGCTTGAGAAGTTGGATTCTCAAACAGAATTCTGAAAAACTGTATAATTTTATACTTTAATTTTTTTAATGAGCCCTTTCTTATCCCCATCTCCTATTGCTATTACAAAGCTAGCTGCATTCACCTATTGACTGCAATAGGAGAAATTTGTGCCTCGATGTTGGAAGAGTTTTTCCTTGCATACGTAAGCTCAAAACCATGCTGTTGCTGAATTGATCCTTTTAAAAGTCTAGAGCCAAATTCTTCCCTGGGATAACTAAGGATAGAGGCTGCTAAGCCTTTTGGCTTCAGACTTGAAACTGGTCCACAATCTTCACAAGATGCAGAAACTTGGCTATAAAAGTACATTGTGAAAGTATAAGTAGTATAATGCAGGGTTTCCGTAGGATCAGAGGGAATTATTATTTCCTGTTCTATAAAAGACACATACCTTTTACACAGGAAACCTGTTCTGAGCAAAGTGAGGGTTTTTTCTCTGCACCCCATAATCCATAAAACCTAAAAATAGTCAGATTTCTTAAAACATAGAAGTAGGACAAGATGCAAATGAAACTTTAGAGGCTTTTCAGTTTTAGTATCTTCTCTCTCTGCTTTCCAAATACATGCACCTCTTTAAAGAAAAGCAAACCGTGAACAACTAGCAAAAGTCTACAAAATTAACTTCCTCAGGGTGGTCCTAACATGCACTCTGGCCATTTACATGGATTTTATGTCACTTTTGGATGTTACATTCCATAGAAACACAGTACAACCACAGTAACGCAGCACTGCTCATCACATTCACATAAGAATTAAAGCTTAACATACTTCTCTCAGACATCAAAACTACTGTTCTACCTACGCAGTAAAGGCTGTAGCTTTGCTGAAGTTACTACAGCTTTCCATCAATATAAATTAGAGTAGAATTTGTTCCAAAGTGAATACAGTACATAAAATACAATTTATAGTCATATCTAACTCTGCCAAAAATGCACAGAGTTATCTGCCTTTCTTTAACTACCTTATGGGAATATGCTGGGGTTTTGTTCCAGCTCCTCTTTTTTTTCTTCTTGAAAATTCTCCAAATATAGGGTAGGAAAAGGATTTGAATGCCAATAAAAGATTTGTGCTGTGGAACAGTATCTGGTTTTGTGACTTTCACTGGCAGGGTGACATCACTAGGTATAGGAATAAGGTATAAGGATAACTTACTTCAAAGATCTGTATTTTCAGACCTAATATTCTAACATTAATCTCAATTAGGTTAACTTTTTTTCTCTCCCTCTACTTGTGATGGCTCCTAAAAGCAGACTGAACCAGTTGAGTTTTGTACTCAAACTAAAGAACATATTAATATGCACAAGAAAGGAGGAAAAGAAATATAATTGATAAAAGCTGTGAACAACAACAACATATCTGGAAAACAAAATAAACTTTTAGGAAAAAAATTCACTAACACCCCTGCACATATCCAATCAACCTTCAGTATTAGAACAAGTAGGAAGTGAATGAGCTTTACCTCCTTTATAAGAACGGGATGTTATTTTGGTTCCACTTGCCTGGTTGGCAGGGATGGGTTTGCATGTTTTCGCCATTTTTATATTCAGATAAACAATAAGAAGCTGCTTATTTCAGATATCATGAAGTATCCACAAAGCTGCTTTTTGAACTTGAAACCAAACTGAGAACACCTTCAGGGATTTTCTTACCCACATTTATTTTGTAGGCAGAAAAACCTAATTTATAAGAAGAAATTTGCTCCTATTCCCACAGACCTCAGAGGAGGTGGGATCAGGCTCTCACCAATGTTTTGATTATCACAACAGAAAAATGCCACTAAGTAATCTTTCATGCAGACATTATACAGCAGTTCACTGTACTTTAATCCATCTCCTACTTTTTTTTATTTCCAATAAAAGGAACAACGTGCACTTGACATGAACTCTAAGATTTAAATGAAGCTTCATGCGTGCTAATATTAGAGAGGCATTAATAATAAACTGGGAAGCAGGCAAGTCTAAGATGATTTCTGACTTGATTTTGTACGTCAGACACTAGAACTTGAACTGCAGAGTTTGACACTGACACTTTTTAGGGAACAAAGTCTCTCTCCTACTACCTCCCTCCACTCCCCAATTCAAATCTCATCTGAGAAGTGCTGAAATGAAGCTGTCACTCAGGCCTGCTCAGGGACCTGTCAGCAAAACATTGAGCCTTTTCATTTTGATGGGTCAGCCTGCAATCCCCTTGAAAGAGAAGTCCGTGCCACTGTGGTTTTTCTTTCTGCAGGAATTCTGAATTCTAATGAAACTCCAAATCGCCCAATAAAGGCAGGGGCATGGGGAAGTAATCCAACCCAGGTCGGGGAGAAATTTGTATTTTATCTCTCCCCCCTCTCCCCCCTATTATTCTAATTGTATTCACAAAAGGTTGTGGGGTTTTTCTTCCCCCCCCCCCCCCCCCTTTTTTTTTTTTGCAGGGCAGGCGCAAACAGAATGAGGTGTCCTTTGTCTTGATGCTACAGTGAGATTAGGTAGTGGCTCTCTGAAAATGAAAGGGCATGGCTCAAATTTTCTTGGGTAAATATCCATCCACCTATTGCAGTCTGCATCTCCACTGCTACAAATATCTCTAATGTATGACTGTGCTGAGAGAAAGAGAAAATTTCACATTAGCATTTCTTGCCCACAAGAAACAGTCTTTCATTAGCACTGTACAAAGCTTTTTCAAGCCAAGAAGCATAACTGCACCTTTCTCTTCCCCTCTGTTCTCCACAACTTTTCCTTCCATATTAGTCACTACCTATGACTGATAGTGGGATGGAGGGGAGAGGATGTAGAGAGTGAGAAAATAATATATTCATGTATTCTTTAGAATGGGTTTATTAACACGTTTTATGTTTTTGAAATATGTATGAGCTTAGTAGCCCATTGAAGGCTGTTTATTTTAACAAGGAGATAATTCTATTTTGCTAACTGTTTAAAATTTGGAATCATTAGAGAAGATACAGGCAGCCTGAACAGACACAGAATTTATATGGTCAGTGTTAGAGCCTAGCATTTGTTTTATATTTTAGGAGTTAAGGGTGATCCTACTCTTTTTTTTTTTTTAATCTAGACTAAGTTATTTTGCATCATACAGAGAAAAAGAACAAATTAAGGCAATTAAACACAATCAGATTAAAAAGCTAAATAACTTGGAAATAAAAAAATAATCCAGCTATCATGCACAAAAGCATTAAGTGGAAAATACAAAAGAGTCTCTTGGAGTAATATATCACGGAACTAGAGAATAAAAATACAAACGGAAAGCTACCTAAAAACTTTGAATTTGAAGCGCAAACTAACACAATGATGTAAAGATATCAATTAAATGCTGTAACACTGCTGGCGGCACGATGGCAAGGTGTTGCCTAACTCTCTTCACTCTCTGGTTAACCTGTATGCCCATTAGTAATGTTGCAACAACACTACAGAAACCCTCCCACCCTATAGTTATGTTTGTGTTATTCAATCTTGCAGAATCACCATCTTCAGGTTCTTACCCTCTCTCTGCAAGACATGACTTAAACAGTTCGTCTTCGTCTGCTCTGCCTGTCCAAAGAGAATCCATTATAATCCCAGGTGCTGAATCCCCCGGATATTATTATATAGTACACAGCAAATCAATGCATATGAGTATGTGCTTGTGCACAGTACATACATCTTCCTATAATTTTCTTAAGCTTTGTGACCAAACTTGGATGCTGGAAAAAGTATAGTATGTAATTTTCCTTGGTGATGACCTTCAGAGGTTTTTTTCTCCCCTGGATTAGAAGGTTTCCATGGGAAATCATTATAGTAGACCCTTATTTCTCAACCTACACTGTCAGGGGCTGCTAAAATTGTACTTCATTTACCCTGCTATACCTCACTATTGCACCATAGGTAGCATGTATGATCACCCAGAGTTCTGATGCTGCGTTATATGTGGACATCTAGAAAGCAGTTAAAGATAGACACTGCTTCCTTCTTTTTGTCAAGACATTAATAGCACTTTCTTTCCTGGATGAAATCATACCATTTTGCTTTAGGCTTTTACATGGCAGGTAAAGGCAAGGATTTCCATAAAGCAGAAGTACTTTTGTCTTGGTTCCAAAGGATACATTTTATTTTAAAGATATATGTCTAGTGTGTGCAGTAAACACTCTTGTAGGCAAGTCAAGATTGGCACACCTATGTTTATATAAACCCACCTGTCCCACCAGAGATACATATATATGCATGTGTGTGTGTAAATATATATAAAGGACACATAAATCTTTTTAAAATAGCTAAATACTTGCAAATCTCCCATTCAGTAAGTCTGTGCTGCTTAAAATGTATGTGCCACAAAGATGGCCGTTGGTTTTACCATAGCTATTTTGTGTATACTCTATTTTGTGTATACTCTAAACAAGAGATACATGCATTTAATGGGGAAGGTGGCATAATCATTTTACCTTCTCAGTATGCTCAAAGTCTCACAAAGCAAATGTTGGTTCTCATTCATTGTCAAGTACCTGATGATTGCTGATTGCAAAAACTTTATAATGGAAGGTTTCCTTTCAGTTTGCACTTGCATAACGAATAATTTAAGTATCTACCTGGAAAATTCAATATCGGGTAAAATATTTAGTGTAGAACAGAGCATTGCTTTCATTTTGTTTGGTAGTGCTCAGCCTTGAGCCTTCGAAGAACAGAAGGATAACATATACCTATCTCATTTGAAAGCTTGATCCAATACCAAAATCAAACTGAACACTGCACCTCTACAAAGACAAGCAAATATTCTTGATGAGATGAGCTGAATTACATTATTTTACTCAAAAATCAACCTAATTCTCACCTTCCTTTCACTAATCCAAGTCCAATTCATACCTTATGTAGTTTCATCTACTTCAGCCAAATTCCCCACTGCTCGGAGGTAAATGTGTGGAGAAATTAAGACCCAGAGCACAGCTGCATCCTCTGCTAAGGGTGATACCCATCCTGACTTAATGGGAGTCCTGGGAATCGCTCTGGGGAGGTGAGGCTGCCAATGTACAGACCCCCAAGTCTACATCTTCCAATATTCTTTCTGTTTCAACTCAACAGAAGTTGTCACAATCCAGCTTTTACTTAAAAACAAATCTTACAAGAAGTCTGCTTCGCATGCATCAACTCTTCCTCAATAAAACAAGCAGCCTAAACTTCATCATTAGCAACCACAGAGCTTATGTGAAGCGTTTTACCCCAAATCAGAAGATGGAAGTGCTTGTGATCAGAAACATCAGGTTCTCCCTCTTTCCTCTGGCCCCTGAAGGTGTGCGATGTGGAAAGGTTATGGATACAGATTAATGGGAGCTACCAGAAATTCTTAAAGTGTTACCTATTTACGTACTGAAAACCCACTCAGCAGATTTAACACTTTTACCTTCTTTTTCTCACCTTTCTCGTGTAAATGACAAGATAAATAACTTGATTTCACAACGTAGTTCAGCACCTTACAAATGAAAGATACGGTCAAATACATCCAAAAAAACCCCACTGGCTACACTGGCGAAATGTGACCAGCTATTAACCAACATAACTATTTCTCTAACCTTTACTCATCTTGAATAACAGTCACCCAAATGGGACCCCATGGAAGAGTCAATCTCCATGTGAGATTTGAAGGATCAGAGTCCAAGTAGCAAAACATATTTAAATGGGCTAAGTTAATCTTCAGGTTAATTAACGCCATTCTAGGTTTACTCTAGCAGTATTTCATTCTAGTTCATCTTAGTATTATTACATTTCCCATAAGAACCTTAATATTTTGGGTTATTTTTATGATGAAATTTCAGTCTCAGTGGCCTGGTATTAATTACTTTGATAGAGTTAAGGTTTGATGTACACCAGTGGCTACTTTTTGTGAGCATAAACACTAGATCACTTTCATAAAATTAAAACTGTCTTTGTCTCATGAACTGGTAAGATTTAACAAGCATGAACAACATTGCCAAACAGAATTAAAGCCTTTTTTCCATTTTATTCAATAAAGCAGTAGTTTTAGCTGGTTTTTATTTTTGTACTTTTGGCGTATTCTTATTTTAAAAGAAAACCGCAGACCCTCCTAAATGTTAAAAACCACAAGAAAAAACCCAGGAAGCACTCCAGATACATCTACAGTAGCAAAAGACCTGTTCCGCCTGCCCCAATCCCCTTATAATTGGTTATGATGTTCAATATAAGGGATAAATGAGTGCCCCTCTCCCGCTTGCTCACAGTATGCCACAAAACCCTGAAAGGGTTAATTGGCATTTTAAGAAAAGGTAATTGCAAAGCATATCTGCTGGGGTTATCACCAGAATTGGGGGGGTGGTGCATAGGTCTCCCACCCACTGGAGCATCTCACATCTTGAAGAGTATGCTGAAGACAAAAGCAGTACTACTGCTGTTTCTTGATTTTCACTTTCAGCTCTAACTGCTAACCCCCAATGTGCTCTTTTGAGTTTACTATATCAAGCTAGTACTTACAGCAGAGTATATGTACTATGTCTTGACTGTAAAATTATACTGACATTGTAAGCATAAATATAAATCTGTGTGTGTTTAAATCATACACATTTTATTGCTGGATTTACTGGTTGCAGAGGAGCATACTAACTGGACAGAGAGACTGGCTACACTTTTATGTTTTTTAAATAAACCAAACATTTCACTGAGTAAAATATATAACACCATGTAAAAAGAAATGTTGTTTCAAGTAAGTGAAAAGTCAAACTGAATCTGAGTGAGGTCACAGGTGGCCATTTTCTTACCATATCAAACCCTCTGCCAGTTGTTTGTAGATGCTCATAACATTTTTATCCTCTGAAAATATATACTTCACATTCACTTTTGCTAGTTGAAACTTTTTCCATGATGCTCTAATGCATTCCAGTGAGTAAAGAAAAGTCGTATACCGCTGCAACACAAAGAAGACACTTACTTTCCTTCTAGCTTTGGGCTGACAAATATTCAGGAGCTAATGCAGATTTGGAGTTTTATTCAAGCAACATTTTTCTGGACACGAGTTGATTCCCACATTACTTGGAGCTTGGCTTCAGATATTCTGTTTGCAAGAGGCAGAGCTCTTGCATTTTCTATTTATTATAATGTCATATCACAGTGTGCAAAAAAGGAGTGGCTTTACTCCTTTAACCCCAGATTCAACCTCTACAATCAGTGACTCCTCCCCTTCATGCCCTGTTCCCAGTTGTATGAAGTTCAACAAGGCTCAGTGGTGGGTCCTGCACTTGGGTTACAACCACTCCATGCAAGGCGTTAGCCTTGGGGAAGAGTGGCTGGAAAGCTGCCCAGCAGAAAAGGACCTGGGTGTATTGGTCAACAACCAGCTGAACATGAGCCAGCTTATGCCCAGACAGCCAAGGCCAACAGCAGCAATCATCCCCCTGTACTCGGCACTGGTGAGGCTGCACCTCGAATACTGTGTTCAGTTTTGAGTACATCATTACAAGACAGACATTGAGGTGATGGAGCAGGTCCAGAGAACAGCAGCAAAGCTGGTGAAGGGTCTGGAGCACCAGTCTTATGAGGAGCAGCTGAAGGAGCTGGGGTTGTTTAAGCCTGGTGAAAAGAAGGCTCAGGGGAGACCTTATTGCTCTCTACATCTAGGTTGTAGCGAGGTGGGGGTCAGTATCTTCTCCCAAGTAACAAGCAATAGGACAAGAGAAAGCTGCCTGAAATTGCACCAGGGGAGGTTTAGATTGGATATGAGGAAAAATTTACTCACCAAAAGGGCTATCAAGAGTTGGAACCTGCTGGCCAAGGAAGCAGTTGAGTCACCTGGAGGTATTTAAAAGACAGGTAGGTGTGGTGCTTAGGAACACGGTTTAGTGCTGGATTTGGCAGTCATGGGTTAATAGTTGGACTTGATCTTAAAGGTCTTTTCCAACCCAAATGATTCTATGAGTCTAAGTACAAATTAGCTGCCTGCACCTTCAGTAGATATTTCTTCCGATATATCTCTAATGGCATATTCACTCAAATAGTCCCAGTGAAATTCTTGTCATTGTTGAGCATGTCTCCTAGATCCTTTCCTCTTTGCTTTCTGCATTTTCACTTCTTCGTGGAGATGCTTAATGCAGTATAATTGAAACAATTTTATTGTCTCCAGCCATCCATTCTACTGTTACAGTGGCAGAAAATACTGGTCAATTTGACAAGTTAATATTACTTTAGTGGTCATTTGAACTTCTTTAAGCCACTGGGTGCTAAAATTACTTGTCATCTTCCTTCACCTGCAAACTGAATGTAACTGGTCCACAAGAAAAGGAGGATAAGATTTTTTTCCACTAAAAACATTTACTGAAAGAAATAATTAAAAGTCTTACTAATTGATAGGGCATTGACTCTTCATACAACAGTTCTGAACCACTCGAGAGCAATACTTGGTACTCTCACCTGGAGCTTCACTGATGCCTTCAAACTAAATTTCCTTCTTCCCACAGGGTTGGATCAAAGACAGAATGAGTTACACAGATATTCCAACTTTTCCCTTTGTGTAGACCATTTTTTTTGTAACCCAATATATCTATCAATTGGATGTCCCAGTGTTCAACAAATGTTCAAGTTTACACTTGAACTTAGTGCTTTGACTATATGACTCTGCTAAGTAGATCTGTACAGTTAATATTGGAACAACTGTCAAAAGAAAATAATACTTTCTCCCACCCCATCCTCCCTTTTACCCGATTTGCCTGTGGAACTCATTATCAGTAGATACAATTAAGCCAAAAGCTTAAGTTTTTTTAACAAGTTCCATTATATACCAGCAACACACCAGAAGCATACATTATTATTTCTCAAGATCTCTCGAACTTCCTTCTCTAACTGCCATGCAAACAAAATATCACCTAAGTGTAAGAATTACATGAAGGACTTGATCCTGTTCCTCTTGAAGACAATGGCATTCCAATTAAATCAGCTCAACCCCACATATTTTTGCTTTAGATCTATTTTATTGTATTATGTTACCCTGTATAGATTATACCATACGCTATCATAACATCAATAATGGTTCCCACTGACTTACACCCACAACTACCAGAGAGGTATTGTGGTTAGCTCCTGCCAAGAGGTCATCCTGGAAAGTTTCTGATAAATCAATGGGAATTTTATGGACTGGTTTTCTTCTCCCAGGCGTAAATGCAAACAGTGTGATTGTCTGGACGCTTGTCTTCTGCACCAAGACTAATTCATCAGTGTGCTGAGGAATGCCATTCCGGTCTGTCCTACTGCACCCTTTTCCCTTTGATACATTGCATTTAGGTCCCTATTCTTTAAAAACTGTTCATTAGAAGAACACAGGTAGTGTTCAACCAACACAGATTTCTGTCTGTCATTCATACTATGGTGCAGTCACTTTTCAAGTCACAGGAACCTGCTAATTTTAATGGGATTCACATAATGAAACACCCCGCTTTGGAAACTTATCACCTTGTGTCTTTAAATATAAACTTTGAGGACACATTTAGTAACACTATAATCTTGTTACAGGGATAATACTCTTCTTTTTAACGGTGATTAACAGACTCTCTTAATAACAGCATCAATTTTTTCTTACAAAGCCAATGCAATTACTGCTCTGAAAAAAAAGGCTAGATGTCAGAAAACATAAGCTAGCTGCTCTTCCTTAAAAACACCCATCTAAACTCTTCTGCTAGGCTCATTTCTGTCCTTTAGCCCTTGCTCTTCATCTATACCCTCAACATACGCTCAGTTCAGGAAGTATGAGGAGATGCTGCAGCCCGCCAGCTGTTCCCAAAGCAAGCGTGGAAGGGTTGAGTCCTACCCACCTTCCCGTTGGTGGGGGCACTCATTGGGGTCTCTCCTCAACCGGTTTTCAAACTTACAAGAATTTAATTATCACTGACATTTCTGCCCTTTTGTCAAATTTGGTTGAAAAAATGCAGCAATACTAGGAAGGGACTGACAGGTAAAGCAAATGATCATGTAAGCCTCATTTTTGTAAGCACGCAACTTAAAGGATGCCATGAAAATCTACAGAAAGACTAAAGCCCTGCATTAGAAATACTGCTAGCTGCTTGATCTGAGTTAATACTTCATTTGTATACGGGTGTGTATTTAAAGATAATTAATATTAGCTGTGACTTTTGAGTCTGGTATCAACACAGTCTCCCTTTGTAGTGCCTACAGTTTTGTAAATGCAAATAATTTTGAGTTCAGTTTTGCATTTTTAATTATTAGCAGGCAGAGTTCCTTTGGTATTTAACTGCCTAACCATGACTCAGGGTAGATGCACACATTCATGGCATTAATTGTGACTAGGATTTTCAGGTGTAAAGAAATCAAAGTGGATTTAAAAAGGAAAAATTAACCCCCAAGTGAATCTTGAACAGAAGTACTTGAGATGCATGGTCTCAGATTTATGTTTTAAAGCTCTGGTCAAAGAGATTTCTGTTACTTGAACCAAGGTAGTGTATGTAATATTAATATGAATTCACACTGTTGTGAACATTTACTCTATAGTATTGGGGGGGAGGAGATATACTGTGATATTAAAAAAAAAAAACCATATAATTTCGAGGTAGGCATGCCAAAAGCAGTTCTCTGGAACAGAAGGTGGCCTAATTATTAAAAGAAATGGCTTCCATCTCTGTGATGGTCTGACTGTTTGTGGATAAAATCCTACAACTGTGAAGGGCCTCATGCACTGCAAAGAAAAAAAAAAGGGGGGGGTTGGGGTGGGAAATCAAAGTGTTCAGCAGCTGTACATCAGAGAGACTATACAAGAAGGGTATCGTATTTTTAGAGACCTCAGAATTCCTGAGCAAAGTAGTAGTTAGTACCAGGTCTACATCAAAAGAAAACAACATTCTGTGTCATCGCTGGCCTCCTCTGTGATGTTTTGCCCTCAGCTTCATAATACGCAAAAAGTCATGGTTAAAAAAGACAGACTGTCCCTTTAAAATTAGATCATCCCTTTTATTAATATGCAGAATGAGTTGTCAATTGACCAAGCAACAAATGTACATCCTCATATCCTCATTTTCACTTCTATCTATGAATATTTTAAAACCCTAATGTGTGCTTGGCCATTTGGGTTTTAAGCAAAGACTTATCACAGTGTAAAACCCCTCATTTTTATCCCTTCGCTGAGGGCTTCTTTTTCCCTTTTCCAGGGTGTCATTAAAAATCTGATGCCAAGAGCTGGGACTTGGCAGGGTTTGCGATATAATTTGCAATCTGCAGTGTTTGCTGGCTAGCCCCCACCTGCCCCCCTCTCTTTTTTTTTTTTTTGCTCCCCCCCCCTTTTTTTCCCCCCTCTTTTTTTTTAACCAGCCTGCCTGCTAGAGTCAATAGGGGGCATCCCTCATCTGTCTAAAAGAAAAATAGCAGCATACTAATTAGAATTCTATTTGCCAGAAGCCTCGGAGTTGCTGTGCTTATAGATTTCAAGCTTCTTTTGTTTGAATTAAATTGCCAACTTCCCCCCCCCCCCCCGCTCTGCTCCCTCCTTCCTTCTTTGCACTAGGCATGAGAGAGCGGGTGCCTTATTTGATTGAAAGAGGGGGTAGGGGGATGGGGAGGAGGAAAGCCTTAGCTATGGAAATGCTGAGGAAATGTCAGGGTTGTGTTTAAAAATGCCTGGTATGCTTTTCAGTGCCTGACTCCTGTCTTTCTAGCAGGGTTGTGGAGGGGAGGAAAGGGGGCCTGGCATTAAGCACAGGCACTCTGCCCCTTCTCCCTGACACTGAAATTCTGGGGGAGAGCTGACATGCTTTTCCCCAGCTCAAAGCCAGATGGTTCAAGCTTGGATAAAACCTTGGGATGAGATCACAAAGCTTGTTCATAACAGAACACACAACATCTCTGTTTTTCTGTTAATACCTCCTTTTGTATGCATTGTTTGGGGTGAGGGAGGGGCCAGGGGATATGTCATAAATCCAAAGGAAAATGTCATATTTAACATTAATTTGTTTTCATAACCCTGTGAAAGAATTCAAGCTTACCCCTTAAAATGTCATAATTAACTGTTGGGAATTTTATTGCAAATAATTTTTTAATTTCACGAATAACTGAGCAAAATGCACATCCAGAAGTTTTTTGCTGTCCTTAGGAGTCTGAACATATATATAATTACTTTTATTTACGTGCAAAGAAGGGTTCCACAGAGCAAGCTTCAAGCACGGCCACATTTATGCAACTTCCTAAGTTTAGGTGACTAAATAATATTAAGCCTGAGCTCACTTGCCATCACCACAAATTATGCCCATGCACAATACGGCCATTGACTCCAGCCATTCGCAGTCAAGTCTCATGCACTGATTCACAACCGGGGATAAGCGAATGATGGGGACAGAATAATGCATTCGATGATCTTCATATTCCTCAATGACAGAATGCTTACAAAGGAATAAGAATTCTTTTCAAATGCATTAATCAGTCAAATTTACTTGACATTTTCATGGATTTGCTTTCTCCTTACAAATTCTGAACAGAGCTCACCTACAGCTGTGATGGGTGCTCTCAAATGGCACTGCTGCTGTTCCCTACTCAGATAACATTATATAGCTTATTTGACTTCTGGCATAAATACTACATAAATACTTACTGTACAGCATGTTTAGAAATCAGCTTACAGCTTGCTTTCATTTTTGCTCATTCATCCTAGTGCAATTCTGTTTCCCACATGTCCACAAAAGGACAACATATTTTGGATAGGAGTATGAACAAGTGAAAAGGTTAATTCCAAGCTTGCCTTGTTGGTCTGACAGTACTATAAATAAGTAATTTGTAAAGCCAAGGTCTATTTCTGAAAACTTTAACCCATAAATTTGGTGTAAAAATATTGAAATATACCATCACATTTGACATAAATATTGTTGGGGTTTTTTTTTTCTTTTAAATCATGAAGCCTTTAAGAATTAATGATGTTCCAATTTTTTGGTGGAATTCAGGTTCATACCTGAAATACCATCTTTTCCTCTTAAAAAATATATATATACTTTATCATGGTATATTTGATTTTGGCTTAGTAGATGCTGTGATAATTTTTGCACAGTCCTTTAAAATAAATTTCCTGAAAATACAGAAAGCTAAAGTACCGGCTAACCATTGCATTTTTATGTATTCATTAAAGATAAAATCTTAAAGGAAAGAGGGAAAATACAGACATTAGTAACTCTTACATACACTCCTCGGTGCTATTATATTTTAATTAGCACAGTTTGCAGGCTGTAACCTTTCCTAGGCCTACATGATGCATGAATATTTTATTTGCATTACTATAAAGTAAAAATAATTTGATTATCATTCGTACTATTTATGATTGCATGTTTCTAGACACGCGCATAGTCTCTATTTATAGCTGAATTTAACATTCTTAAATAGCATAGAGTGCTGACAAGCAAAGTATTGATGTATACAGTATCATGCAAACCCCGAAGCCAACCATGCTCACATCCCTTTGAATTACTTTTCCAATTCAAAGCCTGGAAGAGCCCAGTCCTCCTTTATCTCTTCTTGTTATAAAAAGTGGCAGGAGGCAGAGTGGCAGAATGACCCACAAGATGGCACCTGTCACCAGTGGGATTTCTTCTGCCTTCTGCAGGCCAAATTTTGTTTGAACTCACTATGGCCTCTGTCATATCCTCATTTTCCCTTCCACTCTTGCCTCTCCTTCTTAATCCCCTTCGTGCAGGCTCAGGCTCTGTTTACTCAGCTTCCAAAACCCTGTTTTCTGCAAGAAGCCAAAGTAAAACTTTACTGAAAGAAGGGGCTCAGGATTAAGAGGCAAACCCTGAGCAAGAGGAAGCCAGCTATAGCACCTGCTGCCTTTGCCTGGCCTCCCTTAAAGGCAGTTTCTCCTATACATGATCGCTAGGCTCATTCTTATAGATGTGCATCCGAAATACGATTACTTTAGGTCTCAAAGGTGAGGGAGTTGATTAGCTCTCTAATGAAGCCTTTTGTTATTACGTACAGACAAAGTACATCACACAGATGGAACGTACCATAAGACTGCTTCCTTATGCTGGGCCAGACATATTTTAACTGGTAAGATCATCCAGAGCAATGAGGTGAAGCGGTTTCTATAAATACAGAATCAGTGGAGTTTTAAAAACCAGATTAAAGGCAGTGACAGAAAACAACAAACAAGCACTGTAAGACCATTAGGCCTAATGCCCCAAAAATGAAGCTGATAATTTATCTGCTACTCAAGTCATTTCATACTTTGTCCAAAACAACATAGGTGAACATTCACTAGTTGCCTAATACAGAGTTAAGAGTAAGTCAACAAAGATGATATTGATGAACATACCTCTTAGCTTAGACTACACGAAGGGCCAAACCCAAACACTCTTATGGAGACACAGCACATAGGGAAAACATTCAAGCTGTACGTCACTGCATCACTTAAGTTCACCAACTGCAAAGGAGAACTGTTCTGCCACACAAAAGGATACAGCAGGTCACTGGGACCTACACAGAGCCTAGAGAACCAAGCAGCTCTTCTCTTGGGGCATGAACACATTCTGCTCCCTGCTGCTACGCTACTTCCAGCTCTGAACACTTGCATGCCCTTGGGTTTTCCTATACATTGGTGTGCCTCAGCACAGCACCTTGTGCTGTTGGTTTCTTCCATTGATGTGTTTGTGGCTTGAAAAGGGAATATATCTTGCACCCTGTTCCTAATTGTCCTCATCCTTCCTCTCCATCTAAAAAATGCACCTAATTACCCCAAAGCATAAACAGAGTCTTTCAGTAGCCACCAGAAAAGGCAGGAGAGAAGAATGGTTCAAAGTTTTCCTTTTTCCTAATGAAAGAGAGTACAAGCCTTGAGTCTTACCTAGGGAAACATCTAAAGTCATTAAGAATCTCATAGTTTCACCAAATCTAGTTAAGAAACTCTCATTTACATGATACTTTATACCAAGCCAAAACTACTAAAACAAACAGAGTTACCTTTAGATGGAAGTTAATAATAGTGTTAAAAGTAGCTGCTACTATTGTGAAACCTTTTAAATATTAGTATCACCCCAGTGATTAAGGATATCCTTTCAATAATTGTCTATGATTAACACAAACAGCAGACTGCATTTCCGTAGCCCATAGAAGCTGCTTTTGCTACAAACATCAGAAGCAATTCTCACCTCTCATGCAATAAACATTTATTTTACGGAAATTCACCAAATCATGGAAGTCAATAGAGATCTCAAGAAGCCAGCTTCATTTTGGTGCTCCCTTCACAAGCAACTGAGAAATAATCTAGGGGTGTTTGTAAAACCATCAATAGCCTCTCTTTGAATTAGAAAATACAGATTTATAAAACTAAAGTGGATTAATGAATCACGCCATTTTGCCTTGAGTTTTTGGGGAGTTTTGTTTTGATCTTTTTGATTTCTCATTTTGCAATGACTTTTATTCTTTTTTTTTTTTTCTGGTAGATTATGAAATCAAGCAAATCCAACCCAGGATGAACCTTTTTGATCAATCTGAAAGGCAGCCTTTTTTTTTTTTTTTTTTGATAATTCTCCTCTGCCAAGAATTTGAAAATGTCACATTTCATTCCAGTATGAACAGAAGCCAAATTCCAAACTCTCCAAATCCTTTGCGAAACAAAAATTTCTGCCTTTTTCACAACTCCAGAATTAATTCTCTTCCTCAAAGACTGCAGGGTGGCTTAAGATAGTGGTCAGCAATTATAGATAATACGTGGGTGGATTTTAATAGCATTAGTGTGGTAGGGGCAAGGCCAGGATCATGGAGTCAGAGCATCTTGAGGGAAGACTGAGAAGCACCAGCTCTCCCAGCTCCTGGCTCTCAGTGAATCCCAAGCTTAGGCTCCAATGCCTCTCTTCAAAGCAAGCTATAGATGCTGAGGCAAACGCCAGCATTTCCGAGCTCCCACTGAGTTTCTATCAATATTCTTAAACTTTAAAAAAGAAAAATACAATCTGGTGTAACAGCCTTAGAAGACTGCAGACTACTGCTATGTGAACCTCTCTACAACTGGAACCTGTATAGGGACATAAATCCAAGAGCTGACCTGTAACTTTGCACCCAGCCAAGGAAGCTATTAAATTCTTGCTGATTTAAGTTACGCTCCAGAAACGTGGTGCCATTTCCTTAAAAAAAGTTAAAAAATAATAATAATAATCTCCCATTGTCCCTATAAGGGGAAATTTCCCAAAGATTGTGATTTTACCAGAGAACTATTTAAGAAAACTTGGAAGTCTTGAGGCCAGATCTACATTGAATCACAACTTCGTGGCTTCAAGGCATCACCCTTGCTCATTACACTGCATAGAAACATCTCACCTGCCATAGACCCTCTCTGGAATGATTCTGGCATAGGCAAAAGCACCATTTGGGTGGATACCACCTCATAAAAGGTCACACAACCACCAAGTCAGGCACGTAAAAACCACAGCATCCCTTGTTTACTGGATTTGTTTCACAGCCACCCAACCAGATCCAAACACCATTCTCCTCAAAGTGGGCTAAAGCCATTCCACCATCTCCAGCTGTACGCAGGACAGTCTCCTTCCTGTCCACACCACCAGTGGCGGGCCTGGCAGAGGGCAAAGCGCAGAACATGCTGCCCAGCCTTTGCAAGAGTTGCCTGTACTTTACAAAAATGCTCCGAAAGGAGTTTTGGTTTTGAAACATTGCAATTAAACTCACCTACAGGTAGTGCAATAAAACCAGAGACATCCTTTGCGTGTCAATGACAGCAATCATTTGTGCTTTTTTAATCACTGTTGGTTCACAGCATTTCCTGTGCGAGCACCATTGCGTCTGCTGCTTTTAACTACCATCCTGCTCAGTGAGAGTCATATTTAAGGTCAGTCAGTATACATCAGTCATGCCCAGAGTAAGAATTTACTCCTTACACTAGAAACAACAGGTCTGTAAAGCAACACATGAAGAAAAAAACAAACCATTCGTTATTTATAAAAACAAATAAAATGATAGAATCACAACCGTGTTTTCTTGCATTACACAAATCCAGTATGGAAACCCTAACCTGTATATTATTATAAAAGCTCTGTCCCCTGTAATATCTCTTTGTTTTTGTAATTATTTTAGGCTTTCCACTCAGGAGCAATAAAAACAGCTTATATTTAGCCAGCATTCAGATGAAATAACTTTGAAATTGTGCCTTGTAGTTTTCTTTAGCATAATTAATCTCAAAATGTCACTCCCCCCACCCGATATGATAGTCTCATTGGAGTGGACCAGGAGGAGGGGGACAATGAGAAGGACATTTTGGTTTTCCTCCCACTTAACCACTTTTTCTGTGAAACAAGAACATAAAAATCAAACAAAAACAGCAAGATAATCCTCCACCAATAAATTTATCAAGAGCGAATTTTCTGCAGGCTTGCTAAACTGTCATAAAGGGGAGGAGGTAGAGATCAAATATACTGTTGAGTAAGGAAACAGAGAGCACAAACTTTGTCCTCAGCTCAGGGACAATGATGCTCAAAGATTAACCCACCCTCTCAATTAACACCTCACATGAAAATCCCAGCAAGGTCATGGGATCTGTGCTGCAACTGGGTCAATCAGCATTGCCTGCCTCCATACAAACCAAGATCGAATGCAGAATTAACACTGGTCCCCCAAGCCCTCGCTCACAGACTCACGTCAGATTAAGCCCTTGCATGGAGGAGATATGAAAAGCATTTCTAATTAGGGTCTGAGGTTACTGGTTAAAATGCAGTCGAGCAGTCTACCAACCATTCTTCTCCCCCCCTTTTTTTTATAATTTTAATTAAACTCAGATACTATTTAATTCCTACCTGCATATATTTAGTACTACTTGAATGCAAACCTGATAAAGAATACTCCTGATCCCCACTTAGCTGCCACAAGCACTTATTAAAAGGAGGGTGACTGTCTTCAAGATCTTCCATAGGTCCCTTTGCAATAATTACTTTTTCTATCAAATGAAAAGCATAATATTTTTCTGTAAATAGATTTTTTTTTTCCTTATGAAACTTTGACTTCTCTACTCTTATGACGAAATTATAATTAACATCTCAGTATAGTGGTTAGTCACTGCCTTTCCAGCCCATGAGGAGGCTTTATTTTCCCCTCATATGTGCTCTTCTCCTCTTATTCCTTTACACTGATTCTTGAGACGTATGCTTGAGAATATTTTGCACCCCTTTATTCTCATAGAAACATTGCTTTACATCCTGTGGTTTGGGGAATGGGAGAGAGGGGACTTACCACTAGTTAGAACCTGTTAAATTATTTGTAATTCTAGGGCACTACACAACATTTCTGCCATTGTGTGATTAGCAATCTAGATCTCTCCATAACAATTTTTAATATCTACCATGACCCTGGAAGCCTTAATGCTTCATCTGCAGCATACTAAAGCCTTGTGACTCCGAATTATAGCTCTGAATAATTCAGGAATTGTAATGGTAGCTCAGTACTTATTAAAGCATTGGGAAAACTTTGGGATTCTCATATCTACAGGCTCTTCATTATTATTCTGATTATAAAGATGTTTTAATATATGCTGTTGCTATTCTTACACATGACCACAATACCATTTGTGAGGAATCAGTAAGTGGTCCAAGTAAACTCCTGTATTAAGCAGCTATACCTCAGAGTATCAAGGGATTCAGTAAAATGAAGTTTCCTATTTTCAGGGAAGATAGGAATTATGTAATAATGTTTACATTAAATTTTAAAATCCCAAATTATGCCTTAGACATCATAAAAACCTGCTGCTAAAGCAAAACAAAAGCATGTACATATAGAACATTTCAGGTTTTTCTCTGATACGCTAACACAAATAGGGACAAAATTCATGTAAGTCTAACTGGTTTAATAACATATTAAGCACATTCTGTCTGTGCTAATCCCAAATAAGCAGCTATAATAAGATTTAGTGACAAGGAGGATTGAATGAAGAGTTGCATTTTTCATAGGGATTTTATTGGGTTCATCAGCCTCCTCAAAAGTCCAGGGCTTCAGTCATGCCAGCTCTAAAATCTGGAAGAGATTATCTTCAGTTTGCCAAGAATAAACATCTCACTTCTACAAGGAAAACTCCATTTGATGACAAAACTTGTTTGTGCCCTAAACTTTGAAACACTGCCACTGGATGTCATACTTGAGTAGCTTTGGGTAAGTGTAAAAATTATAAAAAGCCTCAATAATAAATACTGAGAAAACCATGAGGCATTTTTAGTCCGAGAGTAATCTATAGCACAGAAAGCATCCAAAATAGCATTTTGGCAAAGTTTATTAATCAGCTGCTTTCCCAATCTGTTGGAAGAGTTTTATTACTTTCTGGACAGTCAGGCACTTGAACTTGTATTGCCTGTCCTCATTTGACTACCCTACATTGACTATGACTCAGTTAATGGTTTACCAGAGGAGATATCCACACTTAAAATGAGTGCTCTAGATTAACTTAGAATTTGAAGCCTTCTTTCTCCAAAACCTCGTAAAAATATCATATGTGTTGAGGGAGAAAGTAGCTATAGCCTGTCTCAATAAAGCTGGTAAAGTGGCTCAAACCAGAAAGAAATCCTGGTGCAACCACTGTTTATGCTATCAGGTTCAAAGCATGTGATAAGGTTTTATTTACAACCACACTCGATGTCTGGTGTGAAGCACATGATAAGGTTTTATTATTGCTGCCTACTTCTGAAAGAAATTACTTTCTATGGGTGCAAAGCTGTATGCTAGAGACTCAGGTTGAGCAGGAAACCTGACCGTTGAGGAGAAGGATGAAAAGTTCCGCTGTATTACACTTTTACAGATGTTAACGGGTAGGTGGTGAAAGCTGGCTGCCTAAATGCCATCTTCATGGGAAAATAGACACTGCGTTTTCATGTGCGGGTGCCTCAGTGCTCTGCAGCACAATGATAATGGGATCACATACCCCCACATTTTGTTCATGCACCAGGATCTGAGAAGTTTAACCTGGAATCAATTCTAGGGTGGCATGCAAGCACATACAAGGTTGAAGGCAAGCCTGGGATCTTTGGTTTTCCCCTTAATTCCAACTTATGAATTAAGCAAATGAAAATGCCTGGTCTGTACAGCCATCAGCTGCTCTCAGACAAATGATAGTTTCACGCCACATCAGTGGAACAAACTTCTCAACGTTGACAGGTATTGCAGAGAACTCTTCTGTCAATCCTACCCAGTTTTACATTTAGAAAACATCTCCCACCCTTCACAGGTAGAACCTGTTTTGGGGATGTTTTTATTATTTCTTTTTCAAAATAAAGTTCAGTAACTTCATTACTTAATTATCCTTTAAGCTCCAGAAGGTGTGGAGGTGTTCTGGGATAGATGTATGTTAAGGTTCCTTAAGAAAATGCTAAAAAGATAATAGAAGTCTTTTTTGTCTACTACTGTCTATTCTGGAAACTATCTATGTTGATGCTGCTTTAATGTAACAGTAAAAAAAAGTATTGGAAACGTTGCAAAAACAGTTTTGAAAATAGGAAAAATGCATTCTTGTCCTTGCCTATAGTGAAAGAGAGACAATGACTATCCCCTCAGCTCCGCAGATTTTCTGTTCCTGAAGGATATCAAGAAATCCACCGAATGTCGCAAAGCAAGAGGAGCAGACAGCATAACCAGCATCTTGGAGAACTCAAAACCCTCCAGGAGTAAGGATACAGACATAATACTGTGGTCTGTGTTTTACTTCTAAATCATTTACTACTACAGGAGTATGCCCTGATTTGAAACAACCTGAAACATTAGCTTATTACAGAAAAATTTACACAATTTTCAAGTAACAGCAACAAACTTAACCCTGCAGAACTATTACAGATAGGTAAGGAAGAGATGGACAATTAACCACCATGGAAAGGAGAAAAACTCCTGACAAAAGATTTTGCCGATCTTAAATGCACCATCATTTTTAACAAAATGTGCTGTCTTGCTAGTATTTATCCTCAGATTACACCTGCCCCTTGCCTACACTAATTCAGTTTTACATGCAAAAGCACTACTTTCCCCTGTGTATTAAGGGAAGAGCTCATGTTTAGGTTAACAATAAAAACTTGTACTTAAAAGAGCTAAAAACTTTAGATTACATTGTTCTTTTCTAAAGCTCATCTCTCCCATTTAGCTAACTAGTATTCTTTCCATTTAATCTACTCAGGTAAAAATAACCATTAAATATCACCTAAGTATCACTTAAATTCTATTTTGGGGATTTATGACTAGGATTAGCTTTGTGTCAGCTTTGTGTCACCTCTTAGTACAGGGTTGAATGACAGAAATTCATTTAACCACAGTTTGAATCTCATTTCTTCCCTACCTCTGGATTCATATACATTTTTCTTTCCAACGTATATTGATTTCAGAAACCCAAAGCCACTTTTTAACACTTTATTAAACACAGTGTATACAAGGTAACATATTGAAAGTATAATAATGAAGCCAATATAATGTAATAATGATAGCTGAAGCTCTATCAAATATGTAATTAATATTGTAATTATATATTTCATATCTGCACCCCACTGTGAAAAATAACTGGGTCTAGTAATTTTCATGGACGATGACAAGATTACTATTACTAATGGTCTGAGGTACAAGTGTTTATTTTTAACATTATTAATGGTACTAATTATGATGAATATGATTATTTAGAGTCATTATGTGGTAGAAGAGTTTGATGATCCACTCAGGTGCCTAGAATTTAACATTCTCCATCTACCACCAATGGAAATTAATGACATGGCTTAACTCTATTGTTATCGTACTTGCTGTCATGAAAATTGCTTTTAAATAAGAAAAAAGCAAAAAAGATCACCCAAGTGTGCTGCCCGTTTCTTTATTATCCTACAAACTTTCATGTTTGCAAATCAGTAAGAAAGCCTGATAATAAGACGTTACACACTGGAAAAAATAAGACTGACTTTCACAGATGCAGGGACAGGTCTCATGTGCGCTTCTCCACACAGAAGTATAATTTTCATTATCGTAGGGCTTGGAACCAGAGCCCTTGGGCAAGGCACTGTGTATATATAGGTATCCAAAAATGCTTACATAGGCATTACAAAGGAATGTTTTTTAACTCCCATTTTGCAGATGGGAAGCTTACACCACAAAAATCTAAGGGGCCTGAAACCATATAGTTTATATCTCTCGGAGCATCTTCTGGCATACCTGTGAGCATGGCATGCTTTATCTCCCTCCACAGTCTGAGCACCTAAGCGTCTACACCGATATTTCATACATGGTGACATGAATGATGTATTTGGGCAGACAAGGTGCCATATGAACTCAAAGACAAGCTGCAAACTGTGCTTGCAGACTCACAGGTAGGAAAACCTCATTTGATGGGAAACCTTGGGCTTGTTATTGGCAGAAAGCACTGATAGAGACACAAAGGCTGCGATAGTGATAGGCACAGAACATACATTTCCTAAAACCAGGGTCACAACCTCAGCACAAGGCCACCACAACATTGCTTTCACTGGAATCAATATGCTACCTACATATTCATGGCACAGCCTCGCAGGTCTCAGCCAAATACTGTCTTGATGAGGAAAATGTATGTATAATTTTTGCTATTGATTTTGAAGCAAGTCGATGCTTAACCCTTTGCAGGACTCTCAGCCCTGCAAAACAGCTCCTACAGATCCCATGGACTGCTTACACTTTAACTGCCCATTGACTATAAACAATTGTCACCTCTGCAGTGAGATTCCTCGTGGCACACAGAAGAGAGAGGGCAGAGTCATTAACTAGTTAAATCTGATAAACACAGACTCTCAGAAAAAGGAAGGAAGAAAATGGACCATTCTCACTTTGTAATGCATTTTCATCGGTGACTGGCACGCTATTAGGATCAGGATCAAAGGGGGTGGGATGCTGGTGTCTTTGGATTTGGGCCTTTCACATTGTCTGATTGATGGAACTGAAAGGTTTCTGCTTGTAAAGCAGTCACCCCAAACAGCTGTCTCTTGCTCCTGTCCTCCTCTCCGTTGCGACATACACAGTTCAGATTTCATTTATCAGCCCCTTTGAATAGCAACACTCTTACAGTGGAAGTAAAGCCCTGCCTTAAAGAGGCTGCTTAGCAATTGGCATACATGCACTGTATTGCTAAGCATTTGCATGGCGTTAGTTGCCAAAGGACATACAGCAATGTGTATCTCCCATCTCCCCCACTTTTCTGGTTTCTTAAATTATCGGTGTTTTACTTCCCTTTCATGTTCAAAGCATAGCAAATTTATTTGATATATTCTGAATGCTGAAGCATGCCAATGACATCAATCAAACTACAGAACACTGGGAAAGCTGATATAGAGTAATCAGAATTGGCCATAAGCTATAAATATCTACTGTCTCATGATTCTCTTGGCTGCTACGCAAACTTTGATCATTAGCACTGATCAAAGATCATGAGGGATAAAATGGCATTATGATACAATGGCATGTGTGCTACAGCTGATACTAAGGGCTATAGATGACCTATGCTTGACTATATCATCTTTCTCTACACACCAGAAACATTCATTAAAACGGCAGGCTTCCTTTTGCTGTACCTTAGAGGATATGTAACAGAAAACTGTAGTACAATCAGAATTGGCATAACTATTCATGACCAGCCTGAGCTTTTTGTATTTGCATTCTCTGCAACATACCTCCTTATAACACTGCACAGGTGACTCTCAGACAATGTCTAAATTATGCCTGAGAGGTCACAAAACACAACTAATGACTTTTTAGTGTTTTCTTGCTTTTAGATGGATTGGACATTCCCTCTCTAATAGAAGGATATGCCAAGCACTTCATAAGTACTTGCATAGTAAATTTACACAAGTTCGGCTTCTCATTTTAACCATTATTCATTTGAGGATGTGTCTTAGTGAACTTAGATTTTAGTAATTCATAAAACACCCCCCATGCCCAAATTAAAACACAGAGTACAGGCTCCCCACCCTTGCTTGCCAGTACAGTTCTCTGTTCCACACTCTGAATTAAGTATTTAAATACCTTACCAGAGCTCCAAAGATTTCACACAAACCAAAGTAGTATTCAACCTCACAGCTGTCAAATAAAATGATATAGAATTGCTTTGCACAAAAGAAATTAAACAGAACCTTCCTCATTAACTTATGAGTAGTTTTCAAAAAAAATCCACCCAGAAAGAATAAATTGCTTAAAGTTTTCTTAATCTTCTACTTCTTCCAAGAAAATTAGAACATCTTTCCTTTAAATTTAAGAGTTAGCATATACAGTCAGGGACAAGAAAGCCGTATGACTTGCATGGCCACATGCATTTCACAGCTCTTACCAATAAAAGCTACATAGCTGCTTTGTACAGTTATAATGAAAAGTGCTGGATACACATCCATAGGCAAAATTACACCTGAACAAACCAAAGTGCATCTTTCAAACAGAAGGCTACAGTTCTCAAATGTGTTACTCTGCACGATGATCTTATTCTGCTTTGTTAATACTTCACACTTTCTTGACCCTGCAGCTTCAATACTTTCAAAAAGTAACTTACTAATAGATACATGATTACAGTTATCCCCATTTTACACATCAGAAAAAAAAGACACAGAAAAGAGGCAATATGTCCAAAGTCTTACAGAAAGGCTGAAAAACAACCACAAGAATGGATCCCACCTCTCCTGGGACAAAGCCAATTTATTTAAATGTAAAATACTTCTTCAGCTGAGTTGGGGAACAGAAATCAGCCAGTAGGTGAACACGTACTCAAGATCTGGTTCTGTGTAACTCTGTTCTCCCACCTGCTCCCTGGAGTTATATAAATTATTTTCTCTATTAATTCAAGCAAGTTCTTTTGGTAGCATACTTAAAACAGCTGATTCATAAATAGGCTTCATGCTCTAGGTCAGAACAAATTGTCCTCAAAAGCAACACAGTTAAATTGAGTGGAACTAGCATCCACCAACTTCCAAGGTACATAATATATATCATAAACTTGTCTTACTTGGCACCAATTTGACAAGCCCAGTATGAGAGAACAGAGTGAAAATGAGTTTTAAGCGTTCAACTACAGAGAAGGATAACATTCATTATGTACAGTCCTTCAACAGATTGCCCAGACTATGGAGGCCCTTCAGCAGACTTCAAATTTAATCTCCCTGTTGCAGTTTTAGCTACTACATGTAGCACTACTATGTAGCTATTACTACAGTATAGACAGCCATATAGTCCAGTTTCCCACATTGACATCTTGCATATTCCATGTTGCTTATTACATAAAACTTGCTCTAGTCCTTTCAGATGTACAAGGCAAGAAGCCAAATTCCACTCCACATGTATGAATCTGAGGAAAGAAGGGGCTGAAGATCAGTATTTATCTCAATGTTAATGGACAGTGGAGTACCAGACACTTTGAATCTATCATGGACACTCACAGAAGGTCTCACTAGCACCCATCAGGTCTGACTTAGTGAAAAATTCTGTGACAAAATGTGCTCAAATTAGCCACGTATAATCATGCCATGCAAAGGTGAATTCAGCACTATTACATCATTCCTACAGATATGACCTAAAATGCTTCAACATGCCATTTCTGATTTACATCTGTGTAAAGGAGAACATTCTGGCTCCTGGATAAACATCTTATTTTGTTGTGCCTTTGATTCGTAAGTGTTCTTTCTTTGCCCATTTTGGGAGGAGGAGACTATTTTGTGTGGTTTTTTCTCCCCTTCCCTTATTACTGATTTGTGAGTTAAGCCTTCAGATTTCCTTATCTCACCTAAATACAAAATAAGAGAAAAGTCAGAAGTGTAATTTGACTTCCTTCTTTAGGTCATTCTCAAGGTCACTCTGGCAGCAGTCTGATAAAATAAACAGTACAAACCAACAGGAAAAACCTGAATTACAGAGCCTGTTCCAGTGCCTACCAAAGTCAATGGATGTCTGCACTGGTTACAGTGGGCATTTGATCAGGCTCAGGAGGGGGTAATTTGGCACTCCAGACCACTTTACCTCCCTTTCTTCTAATTGCCATTATCTCAATCTCACTAGCATAGTGCAATTTTGGGCTTACATTGCATGCAAAGACCCATCGTGCTGTCAAAGACAATAATCATGATGCTGTTATACTGCCCTGATGATATCCCTGTGTTGTTCTCTAGTGCACTGGCTCCTGTGTTAGAAGAGATGAGCATTTCCCACTGCCTTGCTGATATGCTTTTCTTTTAAAGCCTTTCCCCCCAACACCATTGTAACCCTAACGGTACATTCATTAAGAAAAATAAAGAAGCAGTCATTGTGTTTGAACAACAGATAATTAAAATATTTTCTTTATATATATTTCAAACATAATTAACTTTGTAAAATAGTTTCAGATTCCCAACTCAGATTCACATGTGCCAAGTGCAGGTGCATAGGTCCATAGGATGAATCTATCCTTTTAGTTAGTGATGCACTGAGACCACACATATATTAATACACACATACACCTATACCTACCTGAACCCATAGCCAGAAATGTATCGAAGACACTGGTGTCAGTTTGGAGCTAATTGATGCCAGATAGTCCCAGAGTAAATTACATACATACAAATAAATATCGTATTAACTTCTTCACAAGATCTGAAGAAGTTTACATATGAACTTTTTGCAGGCATTCATTTTAAATTACTCTGAAGACAAACTCCCATAAACGCAAACCTCCAGGAGTCCTCTTCCTAAGTTTGAAAAGTTGTCTTCCTATCTGCCACACAGCAAAAATGATTGATTACATTTTCACAAATTTGGTCCCTTATTTTTTTAAGCCAAACGCAGGGTTCGTAAACGTGTTTCTAAGGTAAAACTTGGTTTCATTATTTTGTGTCATTTCCTTATATATATGCAGTGAGCATTTTGAGTGCTTCACTTATCTCTTTCATAGGCCACATTATGGGACAGTCTTTTCCAAATGCTTGTCTTTTTCTGTTCTCCAAATTAACTCAATATAACCTTAGAATTTTACCCTTTGAAGAGCAAACACCATTCCACAACAGATGTTGTGCTCTACTGGTATCTTTGTATCCCTCCATAGATTTTCATGCTTTAGATGCTAACAGCCTTCTGCCTCTCCCTTTTTGCAGACTAGGAATTAGAAACGTTATTCCAGTTATCCTCACCAGTCTGAGTCCCAAAAGGGCCCAGAAATTATCTGCATACACCCTTTGCTTACACTACATTCTTAATACCTAAGTATTAAAACAATACTCATCATCATGATGCATGGTTTTCCAACCAGCTTTTGTAATAACACCAGCCCTTGATACAGCAGTACACCAAAACTGCTTTTCTTCTCTCCTGTCCTAATAATTAACCTATAAATGAAATAGCTTGGAGTGATCTCTTGCAGTCAGGCTCACACTGCTCACCTGTACAGAAAATCTCCAATACTGAGACAATATTATCTTACTGAAAATAAGCTATAATGACCATGGCAGCAAAGAAGAGATTTGTTGTTCTTTCATTCTTCTCCCTTGAAGAAAAAAAATCTTGCAGTAGGATTTTGAAAACAAACACTACAGTCAGCTTTTCTCTATTTTTTGACAGTTGGGGGCAAAGTTAAATGGAATGCATTAGCACTATTTATTTCAAATAAATCAAAAAAAGATGTATCATCAAGAAAAGTTTTCAAAGCACATGCTCACACATACACATTCCTGCTTTTCTAGGGCACTTTTTAATAGAAGTTACTGTCATTTAGTTCCTAGATTACCTTGATTGAACAGGACAGCAACTATCATTTAGTGTAATCCAACAGAGGTCATGCATGGCCTTAGATTTTATGAACATACTTAGTTTCCAGTTCATAGCGTAAAGATGTTGACAATTGTGGTGGTTCTAGAAACAACTACTTCTTACTGAGATGGCCCAAGAGAAAGGCAGAACAACACATCCATACCTGCACTGCTTTTCACTGTGTCTACTGTCTTCATTATTTAAGTCAATGAAGGCAGCTTTCAAGCAAGGAGGGGATTTTGTGCTATATCAGTTCATTATCAGGTATTCACTGGAGTCCTTTGACTTCACTACACAGTCAGAACCTCCTGGTAGAACCACCAGGCAGATAGCAGCTCCTCATGCTATTGCAGCCAAGCCTCACCAGAAGTTACTTATCAGCACCTAAATCACTGCTCTGCATTAGAGCAATAACTCACAAGGAATGATGAAAAGACAACTAAGCATCTGTTTGAATGCTTACTGAAGCCCTGGTATTTACCTAGACTATGAAGCACAGCAAAACATGTTCCTACTTATCTTCTACTAGCCAATATTATCAGTTATTGTAATTTTAAGATATGTTTTTAGCCCTTAAAACACCTCCTCCAGGGCAAGGATGCTGGCCTTATGCTAGCCAGTGAACATATTGAAAATAAGCCTTGGCAAACAGTTTTGACATAGATATTTTGGGCTGCACATTTTGTTGATAATGCACAGACACAATCAGTACTACATGATATTTTTATTAAAATCAATTGTGCATATGTTAAAGGGATTAAAGACTGGGTGATGGCTCTCAACATGTTGTTAATATGAAATCAGTCAAAAAACAGCATTTCTGTGAAGATGGCTTGTACACAGTCTGTCTTGATGCACTACTGCAGAGTGTACACATCAACAGACCAGAAGGAAATATAACAGAACTATATTCAGAAATTTTCAAGAGAAGGCAAAAGCCATGGTAGATCACCAGCTGTGACTAAAATTTGCTTGTAATTCTTGAATGTATAAAGAGGGATAGAAAACAAGGTAAGGAGGAAGAACTAACAATATATGTAGTGGTGATATTAATCATTACCAAATTACTTGATATGGAAAATTAAGATATTTAAATATTTAAACAAAAGAGTTTTGAAAACCTGCTGTGTAGCAAGAGATTTAAGAAGTCCTAATCTAAATAGATTGTCCAGAAAACTGTAAGAGTTAGCCTGACCTTGATGCATGCGGGAGGAAGATATCAGACTGAGCCTTTAAGACATGTTGAGTTGCTACCTGAATCTAAACAGAATAGTCAGCTCTGGGGTGGCAACAAGGCATATCTCACTGTACCATTATTCGAACCACTTAACATTCCATACCCCAGGTTTAGACCCTCTATGGTAAGTCAGGACAACGGAATCATCACCACTTGTTCAAGTCTGCAGCAGCCATGCTAGGGAGATGGCATATAAGGGTCTCTACACAGCTTAATGAAACATTAAAAAATGACTTCAGGCACTGTTCTCCTCATCCCAGCCTCCCAGGCTTTCAGATTCAGAAAATAATTTTCTGATCCCACCATGCCTGCAGGCTCCTTCCTTCTGTACCCTGCCTTTAAGAGTTTCAGCCTGAGATTTGAGCTGGCTTGTAGCCATGCCCGAGTGGATGCAATACCTGATAGTTTTTAGTGGGTGAGCAAGAGGCTTTTCTGTTCCCTGAACAGATCCATGAGCCTGACATATACATTGGATCCTACTGAATGAACATGTCTCTGGCCTTCAAAGGAGCTAGGAGCTGGGGAAAGAGATAGGATAAACTCTCACTCAAACTTCTCCCACTGGTTTACCATGGGATCCAAGCGGTGGACAAACCTAATGCTCAGATTTAGTTGCAAACTTGACCAAATTTTATATATGTTTTAGTATAGAGTTCCGTCTGAAGAAGTAATGCCATGGATAAATTTCACTTTACTGAATTTTGCTTCCCAAATGAGTTACTGAATAGTCACTCATGTTCACCTTAATGATAGTTTTAGGGGAAGTTGTCCATCATACCACTATATCTTTTCCTCACACAAAACCATGCAGCTTTGTACTGGATACTAACAATCTGTATAAACTGATGTTATTACCAGAGTCACTATGTGTATGTTGGCAATTACATATGTTTTTCTTCTTTCGACTATATAAATTTCCTTTCCCTAATAAAGTATGGAAGGTTTCCCAAAGAGTTTAATAACCCAGAATCACTGAAGTGTAGCTGTTAAAACAAGCTAAACTGGTTTAACTTCTGAGCTGCCAGACTTAATTTGAAATGACAAGATCTGACCACTGTTTTCATGTGAATTGCTAAAATTAGGGCATTTCCAAAGATATGCAATAAATACAAGAAAGAACGCCAAAGTTCAGGGGGTTTTTTTGTTCCAAATTTCCCTTCTTCAATTTAACTGAGTGGCAACACACATCAATTTATACAATAATCTAAAAAAATAGTTAGAACAGTTAAACATGCTAATAGCCATGAAGAGTAGTGCTCCTGGAATTAAAAAAAAATATTTTCAAAAGGTATTATAACATTAATTTTTTGAAAAATATCTAGTTCAATCATATTTTTTTTTTCATTCAGGCAGTAAAAGCAAATGCATATGGCAGGAAAATCTGTTAAAACGTAGTGCTTTACACCTTTGTACCTGTTCCAAATATGTTTGTCTATAAATTAACTGCACATGGTGGTTTTCACATTGGTTTATTTTATCCATGCATTCAAGAAATTTCATACATCATTTGTGTTGCATCAATTACAGTTCTATTCAGCAGACAAAAAGAGGAGGGGTATAAACATACCTACGTATTTTTGCATTTTTAATGTGCAATTTATGTCCATATACAAAGGGAAAAAGTAATCCTGTGCTTCTGCATCTCTGAAGAGCTGAACTCCTTTAAAATACCAATGTATTAAGCATCAAAAACTGATGCATGGTTTTAAATGATTAGACTCATTTTACAGACAGAAAAGCTGAGCTATGGCTTTAGTGGTCTACACAACTGCAGGGTCTTTGCCTCAACATCAACAATTATCTCTTGGCATATAGAGTAAGATTGTGTTACACCTGCATGCTCTTCAGTAGCAATTAGTACTCACATCAGCAGCAAAATGTTATTACTGGAGCTTATCCTCAAGGAAATCCACAGATTTCAGAACAGAGCCCAGGTATTCCTGTTACAGAATTTGCCCTAAAGACGTCACAAGCCTGCCTCCTGCTCCTGTAAGCCAGGGCCCCATTTAAATAAGGCTGGATCCCAGAACACTCCACGTTCTCCACCAACTCCCTCAACACACACTTCCACCCAAAGTGGGATGGACATTTATACATGTGGATTGTGCCACCTCACCGTTCTCTTGATTTTAGAGCATGCGAAATCTGCCTTGTGGACAGCTCTGAAGACTGGAGTCCTTCACTTACTTGCAAGGATAGTAGAGCACAATCCTTTCCAGTTATTACTTTAATGCATCTCATCCAGTGATACAACTTTTTAGGAAGACAGGAAAAGTGAGCTAGATCACCAAATCCTGTTCCCAGCTCCTGCAGTCCACACATTTCTTTTACCAGGCTAATCAAACCACAGCTAAAACTACCTGGCTTAGAGGTTCATCTTCTCTATTCCCACCATTGCTCTTGTTTTCAGATTGCTTTGAGACTCACGCTTCAGATTTGTTCTCACTTCTACCCTTAATTTAGCCTCATGATATTGCACCAATTATATTCTTGGTGCTGTGGACAGGCAAAAGAATTTGGATTCTTCTTTCCATTCACTCTGCACTGAAGCTTCAACTTTCACAAATGTAGTAAGTACCTCTTTCTTGGTAGTTAGACTGTGACCAGAAATCTCATTTCCTATCATCCTTGCTATTGTATCAGCCTGCTCTGTAATCAGACAGAAATTTGAGACTTAAACTCTGTGTCTCTTCTCCCGATACAATGCTAGATGGCACATTTAAAGAGGTTACATATGGAAAAGGTTAATGCCACAATCCCACAAGAACTTGCCTAAACACTTAATTTCAGGCGTATAAATAATTCCATTAAATTCAAATTACTTAGGCCCATTGAATTCAATGTGCCAATGCCCATGACTAAATTATAAGGCACGGGATTGTGGATGTAGAGATCGTTATCCATGACCCAATTTGGTGGGTCCTCACATAAATCAGATAAACAAATCCCTTCTGCTCTTATTTGCAGAGTGCAGAATCCTTGCAAGCTGGATGTCTTAAGAGCTGAAAAGAGGGAAAAACATCCAAGTATCTCAGGCGCTATGGAGAACTGGTAACCGTGGCCTCAGTGATTCAGTTTGGTCACTTCTTAAGGGGAAAAAAATATGGTATAAACAAAACTTAGTACAGCTTCTTGGTGGTACCAATAGGAAAAGATCCATTCGGTAAGCACTGCCCAGAGGGTGGAAATACTGTCTTTAGGAGCTTCCTTAAATTTTCTTTTCAAAGCTGAATTATATTACAGGAAATATTTGGCTAAGGTGTGGCTATTCATCATGATATCTCTATTAACAGCATGATCAGAGAGGTTTCTGACAATTTTTCATTTTAACCTGGCTTTTACTTTCATAATATAATTATATCCCCCCATTTCATTTATGTTATAAAAAGAAATGACATCTTTTAATTTTTCTTTTACTAAAAGAAAAGCTTTTTCTTAAAAAAAAAAAAAAAAAAAAAAAAAACCTGTGGTAGTGTGCAACATATTTAGAGCTTATGATCAGCAATTTCTCTAAAGAGGAAGATTTAAGGAAAAAAGTGGCTCTAAAAGTAATTTCAGCAGCAAAGTAGATTAAATATCCACCATATTAGTCACAGAGTATTAGATGGAATTGGATTGACTGGGAAGAGGTCAAAGAGTTGCTGAAGGTTTTAGCCCACCAGAGGAGCAATAAAATTCAACCATACTTAAAATCATTAGCTTTAAACCCTTTGATATTAGATCCAAACATCCAGTGCTCACAGAAGGAACCTCCAAGCACCATGCCAAGCCACAAGGAAACCCTTTAAGACATCTACATTTCACAGAAACCTATAAGTGAAGTAGAGGAGTGACAATAGAAAGACCTGGACACAAATAGAGGGGAAAGGAAAATGCTGCCTTTCAAGAAAGTTAGTTTATAAAATAGCAATATGTTCACTTTAAGAAGTTCTAGTGGAGCCTGTGGTTCATTTTTAGTTAGTTAATAGCTCACCCACCAACTCCTGCACACTCTCTCTAGTTTGCTTCCTTTCTCCCAAAACTACTGCTCATTTCTCCCTTCTTTTCCTTGTGATGACAAGGTGTGCTTCCCCTCACAAAAAAAGGCTGTGTTTGCAGAGTGAGGATGGCACCAAAACTCAGCAATCAAACACAGATCCGAATTTTATGACACGATAAAGGAAAGACACACTACGTGCTGACAGCAAGGCAAGGAGGAAATCTAAAAAACTCTGAAGTCATCTAGCACAGAGACAATCCCAAAAAAGCAAAAAAGACAGAGAAGTAATTAAAAACCCTGAAGACAGTGATGGGTCTCAAGTTTTTGAACTGGCTCCCTATTAAATAGAAAGGATGGTTTCCACCCGAGAGAAGAGAGATAAAAGAGAGACTTTGCTGTAACTAATAACCAACTGACATATTTCTGTTGGTTCTGTACATTTTTCCACTCATTTTGAAAATGACAAGTATAATTAAAGTTGTTAAATACATAGAGAAGCTTGTCAGTCAACTAAGATATCAACTCTTATAAATTCTCCACAATAAGTACTGCACACAGCACAATGCAGAAGAAATTAATCTCTCACTAGAAAGATTTAGTCATTTGATGATCCTCTAAAAAACCCATCTCAGATTTTCTATTTCCTGGGGCAGGATGAACTTTTCTTCATATGTTTATGAACAGAAAATGTACGTATTTAACTTCTGCAGTGTCGCAAAATGAAAATCTCAAGAAGCATTTTGGTGTCTCTTCTGATATTTTTGAGATTTTAATGTACATACTTTACAGGAGCACATTAGTATTTTTGCACAAGTATTTGTTTTATCCTTTATGAAAAATAAAGAGGATGCTCCGAAAGATATGTTTCAGGGATCAGTTCCACTGAACAAAATTTGGTTGTGCCCTGCCATAATGCTCAAACAAAATTCAACCTGACCTAAGTGATACTCAAGCCTTGCATTAGCTATGCATGCAGGATAATTTTAACCCAAACACATAAAAACCTCTTATAGCCATAGCCTTTCAAGCCACCCAAAAAAAGTTAAACCCTGGATGTGATTTCAGCACTCAGCTAATCCATGTGTGGTAACAGGTAAATATGATCCAAAAGGCTAAAAGCCTGTCAGGGGAGATTCATGCAAATCCATAAACTAGTTTAGATATAGTGATGTAGGAAATAACCTATCCTCAAAAACATGAAATCATTCTTTTTCAGTGTTTAAGAAATAAACACTCCCATCATCACTCTCCACCACTAACACATGTATTTCTGAGAAAGCAGTAGATTAAGTTTGGGTAAATTAGCAACCTATGCATAAGACTAAATACTCTGCTTCGGCCTCCTTCCTATGCAGGACAGGGACCTCTTGCAACTTCTATGTACTCTGCTTAACACGCCTGTGGGAATCTTCTGCTTCTAACACCCCTGGGGGAAATGGAAGCTGGGACATTGCTCAGGGCTTGGCAAGACACAGCTCTAGGTGGCAGCACAAGGCCACAAGGGGCAGCAAGTCCTTCCCCTTCCCTTCTGAATGCCCTACTTGGACTACAAACCTCTAGAGATGGGCAAAAAACAGGTTCCCGAGACACACTAAAAGTCTTCAGGGAAGCAAAACAAGCAGAAAAATTTAGTTTTATTTCACATAATTCATGACGAAGTTTTTAAGCCTCATTTGAATAAACTGCACTCCTTTAGTTGCTGAATAAATGGAGAAAAGAAAACATATGAAGCTTTGGCTCAGCCATTAACGCACATGTTCAAGAGCAAAGCCAGTGTGAAGGGAGAATAACTTCCAGCTTGTCAAAGGCTTCAGTAAGTGATTCCCTCCCAGGCTGAATTCCTCCGATTCCTTCTGGGGCAATATAACTATAAGCTTATTCTGAAGATGGGAATCAATGCTGTCTAAATCAGCACAACTGGTGCTATAGAATGTTGGCTGGGTTCTCATGGTAAAAATTGAGGAGCCCTGATGATAAAAGGAGTTTTATTTCTTGTTTGGAACTAAAAAAAAATAAAAATTAAAATATTTACAGGCTGATTTATGCCCTGGCATTTTAGCATCCCCACTAGTTATAGCAGAATTTTTCTTGTAGCGTTTCATAGATGATCAGATGGGAACCAGACCAGTTTCTCCCCTCCTGCTAGTGGAAGGTCAATCCTCAAAGCAGCTCAGTCTTTGTTGTTGTTTAAACCTTGACAACACTGCTGGGATTGTCAGAAACAAGTAAAGGTTTATATACAAGAGAATACCTGACCACTTAGAGCTCTCCTTGGCTCTCCTGTACAAGACAGATTATGGATGAATCTTACAAATACACTTCATAATGCAAGACAGTTTCTTTTGCAGCTCATAAAAATAAATCTAGAGACCTTGTAAAATTTATTACCCCTCATGGAACTTACTGTTTTAAGCTGGTTTGATGAGTAGGTACTCATGTGGTAGTAGAATAAAACGTGTACACACAAATATTAGTATCTAAGGACATTCTTAAAAGAATATCTCCAAGGATGTTGTTGTACACAAGGTAGAATACACTATTGTATCAAGTCCTGTGTTTCATAATTTAAATCAGAACTGGAAGAATGAGGCTGGAGTGATCAATTTCTTTTCAGGGATAGTGACTGAAAGAATAGTTGACATTTCATAGGGTTTTTTTGGTGCCTAAAATAGTCTGTTTTCAATCTCTGAAGGCTTATTTTTCTTTCTAAAGATGGCGTGGGGCCTGGGGGACCCACTTAAAGTTTCTTGCCATACTTGGCCAAGAAACACAAAGTGTTGGTGAAGTATAAACACAGAGCCCTTTTTCTTTGACCCATTCTGCAGTGTGATGGGATAGTGTTGTTAGTTTATGTGAGAGAAAATAGCATAGGCTTTCTGGAAAAAAAAAAAAAAAGGGAAAAAAGAAAAAAAGTGGAATTGGATTAAGGCCTTTGTGCAAGCCTCAATGCTGAGGGGAATTAGCAATAGTTGTAGGCACTTAAAGGAGCTCTCATGCTGAAGCTTATCCCAGATTTTACACAATAAACATTTGAATATCAACAGTGTTTTGCAACTTGCAGCACTAATGTATAAACTTCTTCCTTTTGAAAGTCCCAAATCCCTCCAAACATTCGCAATACCCTCTACATAAACATGTAGGGCCTATAGTGGAAAACACCCAGTCAGGGATGTAAGTCTAATTTTTTTTATTTCTTTCTTTTTCATCCACAGAATCTAAAGTGATCCAGTACCATTAGCTGGTTTAAGCACTTCAGAAGTTCTGTATTGTAACCAACTTTTTCCCCTCCAGCCTTACTTTCCATTTAAAAGACAAAGAAGTTAATGAGATATGAGCTTGACTTAGGTATTCTAATATTACATATTTCATGTTACAATAAAAAGGCACTAAAGAAAACCCCTTTAAAGTGATTCATTAAAATACTAATCTATCCCTCTTACCGGTGTGTTCATAGCCATTATTCTGAAGCTCAGCTAGCAGGCTTAAACCATACTACATCATGAATACTTGGGGCAAGGATTCAGTTCTCCTCCTTTAAACTCATCTGCAGGTGAGCAGGACTCAGAATAGACCAACTAGGGAAAGCCAGATTCCTTGCTGCTAGAGCTGTACTGACATCCATGGAGTTGGTGTTATTAGCTTCAAGTCAAGCCTGGCAGTTAATGACAGATTGGGAGTTTCGTAACACTAGGTGTATCAAATTCACACTGACATAGTTGGGAAAAGGATTCATCTTTTCCAGATAGCAATCAGTTAGATTTGCAGTTAACATGACATTTCTACTAGCTTTTCTACTTGCGACTTAATTTTGGTATCCTGTATAAAGAATGATAGCTGATTCAGAAACAAATTACTTCCGCAGTCTTAGTATGAGCCCAAAGTAAATCTCCTCAACACAGTACATAATTGTAAAAGACCCCTCAAATTTCCTTTTTAGCTGATGTTAGGGAGGTATGTATGTAATCAATTTTGCAGCTTTGTATCTGTAGCTGTCCACTAAAGGATTGAAAAAAGAAATAAGCTCATGGTGAAATAGCGGGGTGGGAAAAAACTTGGAGATCATTTTTTGTTACAGTGTTTGTTTTGTGCTTGAAAGGACTGTGATAAGAAACTCATTGCATTAAGAAAAAATGAAGACATTACTGCCCTGTCCGGCTCTGAAGCATGTTGAAGCAGTTTGCCTATTGAATTTGATACAATGATGTATAGATGAATAAAGTTATCTCTAGTATTGAATGGGACGGTGTCAGTGGGAGGGTAAAAAGGGAGGAACTTGGAATCTGAAAAGAATACTTTTCCCCCCCCCCTTCTTTTTAAGAACTTGAAGGTCAGGGTCCAGCTGCCGTAAAAGGCTAGAGGACAAACAAAATGCTGCACAGGCCCAAATAAAGACAACTATAGACACATTGCAGAGGTTTCCTGCTTCAAGTAGCTATTATATTAACCTACACTTTAGGCAAAGAGCATTTTAGGTTTCACACTGATGAAAACATAGGATGAGCAGAAGCATCAGTAAAAGTTGCATCTTTAAATGAAACAGATGAAACAGGCCAGCAAAGGTAGGAAACAATTTTTTAAAAGAGGAAATTACATTGATTCGAGTTTACTTGGAAGTCTAATTATTTTGGTTGAGATAAGCCAGTAACCTTGCTTTTCTCTTCTTTACAACTAGCTAGTAGCTATTCTAATTGATCTGTTGCCTAGCTCCTTGCAAGGCCTATATCGTATACAGCTAGGAATACACAGTCTTGAAATCTGAGTTACTGTATGAAAAATATATACTTGAACTCATTGTTCATTCAGCCATGTTTATAAACCGTTAATATTCTGATAATCTATCATTCCCATCACAGTTCTGGGGAATAAGGGGAAGAATCTTCAGTGAAGTAGTCACAAGGGTTAACATCATTGATGAGAGGGGTAAACCTGCATTAAAACATCAAGTTGAGCTGCATTTTGTCATTCATGCTCAGTGCTGCTTATTGTTGTCTTGTAATTATTCTAAATTTAAATGTCTCCCCATAAAATGAAAGAATGGCTACCATCTCCATTTTTTTTTTTTTTTTTTTTTTTTTTTTTTTTAAGAATAAAAACCTAGTAGCCTGTCCTGTTCAGCAGGGGGGAGGAAGGGGCTGGATAGCTTTGTTTGCGTTTGCTTGGCTCTTTTAAAACAAAAAAGAAACAGCGAAGTTAGAATAGTGTCATGATCGCAAGTTTTTAGTATACATAAGAATAAAATTAGTAACTTCAGATGATTGCTATAAAACCCAGCCCAATTCACTGGATTATTGGGTTTCTAACACCAGCTTTTAATTTTTTTTATCAGTGGCATAAAATTCTAAAGATTTAAAGGAATTTAACAGCTTGATCTAGCATATACATTTTGCAATAAAGAAACCTTAGAGTAAATAAACCTAGGCTCTACTGATGACACATAAAGCCAAATAAGCTCTTTACAACTTAACTTTTAGACTAGAGTGGATATTTAATTATGCAAGTTGGCAGAAAGGGAAGGGCAGAAACTAGAACAATCTTCTGTTAAAAAAAAAGAATATTTTCACCTTCTAACAAAAATGATTTAAGAAGCAAAAGCTGAAAATAAAGGTCAAAGTATAACATGAAAAGAAAAAAGATGCAACAGTTAAGCTCTAAAAAAACCCCACTGTTTCCAGGCTAATGTAAGTTGCAGATCATTAACTGAACGCATTGTCTAACGGGCATAAATGATAGACTTCATTTTGAAGTTTCTCTTTCATCTGCAGTCAAACTTTGAGTTTGATCCAATCTATATAGATAAATCTAGGGATTAATCTGGAGGTTTAAATGGTTTAGCCAAAGGTTGGTCCAGCTTTATAATAATGACAGCTGATTTGTGTTACTTTCCACTGAGATTTCTTTTTTTGGATGACCCCCCTACATATTGCATCTTGCAATTAGACTGTTGACAACTCTATTATGCTGACAGCAGAGGTAGAGCTACACGGGGAATTATACAGCATGTTATGCTGTAAATATTACTCACAGATGTCATAAGAGACCGTAGCTTGTCCCATGTGTTCATATCTATGCTGCAGTGCATCTTGAGTTGCAGTTGTTTGAGTCAGAATTGGTGACATGCTGAGTCTAATGCAACTCTTACCAACAACTTTCTGAGATTAGGAGCCTGTCAGGATGATGTCAATGGAGGTTTAAGAAGTGCTTTCTGAAGTTGTTCTGAGTTAATAATTAATGGATATCTCCCTTTGATAGTTCTTTTATATTTGGATGCAGCTGGCTGGAAATAACCACAAAGGGAAGCTGATTTTATTTGTCATTAATTTTGACTTTACTTAGCAAATGATCATGTGTCCCACCATCACAGCTTTACTAATCTGGCTGTACTATAATGTGAAGATGAAATCTTTGATTAACAAAATAGATTAATCAGTTTCTAGGGTGTTTTGGGGTAAAATGCATGTACATACATCTCCTCCCAAGCAGTTTTCCAGTACATGCTTAGAGATGTGTTAAGTGTTAAAAGCTGTTGAGTAATCAGAACAAGGTTTTTGATGTAGGCTACATCTTCATCTTGTATAAATGAGTGTTTTGTCAACTAAAGCAGGAACATTTTGTCTGCACATATGAGGTGAAGATTCAGCACTGCAATACTGAAAAACACAGGTTGAGAGCTCAAACTGTATTTTATACTCCAAAGCCAGCTTTACAAGGGAAACTAATCTGAATTAATTTCTAATACTATTTTGCTATGATAATGCCCGTAGCAGCTAAATGCTGCCTAGATATATGCAAAGACTATGCCCTACCTTAAATAATTGCTATTTTATATTGATTCATTTTCCAGTACCTGAAATATGTGCATACGAATACTACCTACAACACATTCCAACTCAGGCACAAGAATAAATTCACACATATATGAGCTTAATTTCTTTACAAAGAAAAATGCTTGAAGATTCAGCCCTTTATGGAAGCTCCATACTGCCACATAAATGTACCTAAATTATTCTGTGAAATAGTCTAGGTCAGCCTGACAAAAGTATTAAAATTACTTCATAAAAGGAATTAGGGAAACAGTTGGAGGACTTGAAAGAGGACAGAAAAATGCAGTATCCTGGATATTTATAGATTTTGTTTGAGCATTTGCATCTACAAATAATAATAAATTCATCTGTATTACTTCAAAATATCCTTATACTAAAAATGAAATCTTTACAGATCAGGTGAGAAATTATTTATGCAAAAGAGCTATTCGAATGAATTGGGCTATTTTCATACAAAAAAGAAAATAGTTAAGGATATTTTATTACCTACAACTGAAGAATCAAAGTAAAATCTAGTAGTTAAACAACAGGTCTCACCCTCCTGGGCGATCTACCCTGTGTAGATGAAATCCTATTGAGACAGAGCACTTTACTAGTCAGGTAATGAACAAGCAGCAAGTTTATTGTATTGATTTTTAGAAAGCACACGTTTCTAAGTGGTATGAATACACCATATTACCAATTTCCTAGTTATTAGGTATTTTCCATCCTGTGATTCAAGTTTCAAGTTCTTAACAACCATAGGCTACAAACTTTTCCGGTAAGACCAGCAAATAAAATTAGGAAGAACTGTTGCTGTCTATTTAGACACCACAGTAGGTTCCTGTAGTGCAATAAATATACATTCTGGTCTAAGGTTTTTAACTCAGCGGATAGATCTAGCTATAGGGGTGGGTATCACCTGTTAGCAACTCTGAAAAAGATCAGAGATATGGCTCCCCCCCTACCAGTATGCATCTCAAATATATTTGGGTATTTGAACTCATTTGTGAACTTTGAAGGACACCCGTAAGAGTTAAGAAATGGCTTTATCATGCCACAGTTCTCACTGAGCATCCATAATTGAAAATAGCTTCTCTTGCTCTCTCCCCTCCTTCCCAAACCCAGCTTAAAAAGTAGTTTTAAGAAGTTGGCAGGTGTCAGCAGGGAAGCTGAAGGTACAGCGAGGTCTTCAGATTTATTTTTTACCACATCTTTACCTGTTCAGATAGATTAAGTCAGGAAAAGCTGCTGTTTCAATCATCCTGAGCATTTGATTACTATTCGAGCTGTATTTGATATTTATCAGTAATGAGCAAGTAAGATAAAGTGGCTAAATCTTGGTGAGGGAACTCTAACAGCTCTTCTTTAATATAATAAACATATACCTCTGCCTGTGTTTATATACATAGATGTGTATGTTTATCAGTAAAACATACAAAATATATTGAACTGCATTCAAGCAGAAGTCATTATCCTCCACAGTTTCTCTCCCCTTTAAAAAAGGGACAAAAATAACAGGGACTTGTGAGGATTTTTGTTAATGTGTACTCTACAAAATTATCTGATTGAAATAGTATATTCTCCAGAGAAACTTTAAATCACGTGTTCCAGAAAGCACTCAAATTTTAAGATAACTACAGATAACAGATTTTGAAAGGCAGCATTAGGAAACTGAAGCCTATAATATTTCAGCACCCACCCATCAGACTGCACAGCAGTCATTTGTCCAGGACTTGTTACTACCCCAATTATATTTTAAAGTCTGAGACTAAGGGAACACTTCAGTGTTTAGCTTTCTCTAACACCCAATTTTAGCTCACCGTTATGCTCTTAAATGTAGGTAAAAAGCATTGAAGAAATATTTCTGAATAAATAACTTCATCAGTTCAGTTGCAGAAAAAGAACACATTGAGGGTATCTGTGTCTTCTCTTCATACTTAACTGATCTAAATAAATATTTTGTGCAAATTTTACACAAAATCTATTTTTAAACTGTAAATAAACATTTTGGATAAATGCACAGCTCTGGAAGTGCATAACTAAATATAGGACTTGTCTAGTGTTTCTTCTAAAAAAATTGAAATATCCCCAACAGCAAAATGCTTTAAATTATTTACATATGTAACCATTTAAGAATAAGCAGTCATGTCCCAGGTATAAAATTCTGATTTTCAGTTCCAGATGGAAAATATTTGGTTTCTAATAGGAACAACCAACATGACAAGTGATTTTATATTAAAAAAAAAAAGACAAAGTAATATTTCCTGCTGTGCTAGCTCTGTTTCACTGATGTGGTTAAATAGATCTTTAACATTCACCACTTCTTAAAGGTACATATAACTAGGGCGATGACAAGATATCTGTGTCATGGTAAATTGAGAAATAATTATTCTATTCTTTGATTTATTACATCAGCTGTAAAGCATCTGACTAGAGCCGGGTATTGCAACCTATGCACATGTGAATACCTTGCCTCATGTGATTTGTCTCATAGTCTATTCATATGGGTTAATTACTCATAGATGTAAAAGTGATCAAAATTTGGACCTTATTTCTCCACTTTACCCTTAAATCTTTATTAACTTCTGTCTACAAGATAATACCTATATAGTAAAGAAAGGAGCAAATTACACAGTTGCTCCAGTGTAATTTTTTTTTTAGGTGATTTGAGCCTGAAATAAAAGCTCTGTTAACAAGTGCACTGTTGAAAGCTTTGGTTTCTATAGCGTTAAGATGCTTGTTGTCATTTGATGAAAATTATTAATACTAACACAAAAATTGTTTTGAAACCATTTATATGGAATGCATACCTACCTCTTTGGTTAAAATCAGTGATCCATTAAGGCTTTTCTTGCTTTTTTCCAAGCTGTGAGCATACTGCGTATTTAAGTGTGTGTAAGAGTGAAGGTGGGGGGTAGGTTTAGCTGAATAAAAGATTGCTTGATATCTTGAAGTCCTTTGAAGAGTTTTATAGGCTTATAAAGCCCAGTGTGAATGAATGACATTTTTCCCCCCTTTACTTTTACATATGGAACTTCGTTAACCTGCGTTTCAATTAGTGAATAATTATTAATTATACTAATTACAGGTTTAATGAAAACCACATACTTTGCTAAAAAAAAAAAGTTAAGCTCAGGGCTGAAATTGTAGCTGCAGACAGTGATGCTGCAATAAAGGCTGAAGCAACACTTTCACTTGGGGGGTTTTACATACATATATAAATTCCTTTAAGAAAATAGTAAAACACGAGAGCAACTTTTCACAAGGAAAATCCACAGAGAACATATATCCAATAAATTATTTCAGACAACCCTGTTTTTTTCCACCAAGTGTAATAGCCATTTACTTTGTTTTAAAACTAGAACCTTACTACATTCATCAGAATCCTTATAGAAGTCGAAAAGCTGTCTTCGTTTTCGTATTTAACTATTTACACAAAAGAAACCAGAACAAATTGCAATTATAATTTCTAGCCATTGATAACTTGCTTTATTCTGACAAAAAAAAAAAAAGAACATTTCCTGCATTATTTTAAGCTAGCAATCACACAGTGACACTAAAAGCAAGTCAGGAAACTTCGATCTAATGCTATCTTTCTGTCCTGAGCAATCCCCATCATCGCATTTCTACCCACAAACTTTATATTCCAAATAGGAAAGAAACCTTAATTAGAAACCTCTCCATTTCTGAATGCCTATTTTTGAGTATGCTGTTAGTTATACTTTCAAATAAACTTTTCAGAATCCTCTAACATCGTGTGTTGCTTCTCCCTGAAAGAAGGCACCCGCACAGTGTTTTAAGGAATGCACATGAATTAAAAGCTGATTATTTACATCTTTTACTCATATTGAAAGTCTAACAAAACATGCTGCTTAGTAGAATCAATTCTATTTTAATCTAGCATCAGTTTTAGGGATAAAAAGTTACATGACTGAAGATCATTATTTTAAAAGCTTAAATTGTTCTGAGTGATCATTCATTATTTCATAGTATAGTTTGAAATCATCTGAACATTCTGTATTAAATATTACAGATATAAATCCACTATTGCTTCCCAAAAAACCTTTGCCCATTGTTTTTCTGATTTTCACATCAGTTTTCCGTTGTCTCCCGGATTTAGTTAAGGATATGTTTTAAAGCACTGAAAAATGTTTCCATCACATTATTATTACATGGCAATTGAGACATATTTGCATAATAAAAAATAATTACATAAATAATATCAATAAGTATGATTAAAACGATCTATTTTGGGGGATTTGAAAGTGGGAAGATGTAACTAATATTTATAAATTACCATTGTAAAATTAATAATATTAAACTTTTTTTTTAAATTGCATGCAAAGCAGCCAGCAATTGTTTTATTTTAAACCTCTTTTTATGATACTGTTGTTGCATTTTCCACAATTAACTGGAAACTTAATCCATCAAAAGTACATACAATTAAATCAACTATAAGGAGATGAAATTACTTTTCATATTTCTCTTCCCATGCAGAGAGAGAATTCCAAAATTAAAGTAAATTAACTAGGTTATTGAAATCCACTTGTGATCTTGATTTTAGACTTAAACAATATTTTAGCAAATACTTAAACAGGCAATTACTGTTTATATAGTAAACAGAAAACTGCCTACAGTTTTAGATGTACTAGATTCACTAATATTGACAAGTAAATAACTGTTTGGAGCCGGAATCAGACTTAATTACTATAGTCAACAATATTCATTATTGAATGCAGCATACAGCCTATATTAAAGTATAATATTATATATTTACATATTTGTTATTTACCCATTTTTCCTAATAGGATAAATTAGAAAAGATGAAAAATGTATATGATATTTAATATGCTGGCACTAGAAACTGCAGGTATTAATCACTTTAGCAAACTCTAAAGACTCAAAAATCTAAGTTTTTTCATTCCCAAATAAAACAACAAATATTAATTAGGCCCCAATCATGGAATATGATCAAAATCTTTGTAACAGTCTCCCTGAACTCAGTAGGGCTCAGACCAGAACCCTTGACAGGGCTCACAGAATTTCTTTCCTCTTGATTTGAGCTATTATCAAATTAAAGAACTTCTACAGCTTGACTTTCTACCAATTGTACTTGAATTTTCAGAGAACAGCTTTTTTTTTTTTTTCTCCTCTTTTATAACCTATTTTTGGATTAATAATGTTAGCTCTTGATATTATTGCCTGAACATCACTGAAATTAAACAGCATGAGAAGATGTGTCTGTTCCTAGGGTTAGAGCGTGACTTTTCATTGTATATTAAGGCTCTGTGGGAAGCAATCTCTGGGAGGCTGCACTTATAGTAACATCCTTTTGAGTAGTTTTGGGTATACCAAGGTTTCTTTTTCTTGTCCTTCTGCAGAAAAATCAGTGCCTACTTAGACCAGGGAGTTTTCCCACAGCACACAGTAAGTTACAAACTACAGATATCTCCCCACTGGCTTCAGCCCGAGGTGTAACTCCCACCAACTCAACAGCAGCACAGAAATAGCTGCAGCCCAAAACACAGAGTATGATGGCTCTGGACAAGCAGCTGGTGCGCACATCAGATCAGAGCCGTGACATGCAATAGCTCACAGATCAGTAAGACAGACTACGATAAAAGCAGACAGCCAAAAATAAGCCAGCAGCAACTTTCAGCATGGACCTGTCAAAGGTCCACTTGCTGAGGCTCTTTGGCAGGTCCCAGCAAAGGTTGTGGTGTCTGTGCTGGGGTCTACAAAAACTCATACAAGCATCAGGTAGTGCAGAGGACCCACAACGAGATCTCCAGCAACACAACAAAGCAATCATGCTTTCTCACAAAACATAAGTTTACATGCAAGAGGAAAGATGAAACAGCCCAACTCCCCAGAAAACACTGCACATGTCTAATGTCTACTTGAGATCCTTTAACAACTTGCAAGACCTTTGCATTAAGCCCTAATTTTATGGCCATTCCCAGGAAATTCAGGCTTTGCCTCTAACATGGAAAACACTTCCAGGTCCTTTAGCTATAAAGTTTCACACAGCAGATCCTACAATGTATCACTCGGACCTGGGCAAAATGGCTTGAAAAGCCCCAAATTTGACCTGCTCAAGAAAGGACCTCCTTTCCACCTTTGCAAAGCAGCTATGTGGAGCCACTACTCAGAGCACACAAAGCAGCCATGGCTCCACAGGCTGCTCTCAGGTTTGGGAAGCAGATTTTCCTTTCCAGTTTGTCGTCTATGAATAATATGGATTTTACCACACAGGAGGAACTGACAGTTGTAAAATGGCTTTAGTAATCAATATATCCAAGTTTTTATATTAGCAACACAACAATTCACAACCACCGTGGGCTACAGTCAGCAATAGGTCACAGCAAGGCTTACCCAAGCCCTGCTCTTCCCTGCACTCAGGCGTAACTCCTCTGAAATCAATGGGAGTTTGCTTGAGTCAGGAGTAGGGTTCACTCAGTGATAACCCTGAAGTTAAAATATCTGTTGCCTCATTACAGACCATTTCAAGGACTAGCTCTGATTATCCTTTCCCAGCAATGGAAAAAGCACTATACTTTCACACTTCAAAACTAGGGGTGGGCTGATAGGGCTGCCAAGTCTCCTCCAGCATCGTGGCATACTGAAAACAGCAGCTCATTGTTAGTACTCTTCAGAAGCCCCTTATTTCCATTTCCATGAGTTCATGAGGATTACACAGGTGACTGATGTTACATGCAAAGTGTCTCCATGACTGCACAAAGTGCCATATTAACAAAAAAAAAAAAAAATCAAAATAAAAATGGTTTGTCAACCACCCCGCAAAATGCTGCTGAATGCTTCATGGGCAACTGCTTTAGCCTCCAGATGCCTGCACGCTATGAGTCAATCTTTAATTACATGATCACACACCAAACTTCAGCCTCGGCGGTAGGAGATCTACAGCATTACAAGCAAAAAAACCCAAGGGAAGGAGCACGTAGGGCTCCTGTAACTTCCCACTACACTGCACCAATATAAGCCTGATCTCAATCCTTGTTGTTCTCAAGTTTCCAGTGGAAGAGGGATTTGTCTCAAGACCTAGGAATACAAAAGCAGCCTGCAAACACGGGTATCTACATCACCAAAGCCCAACTACCTTTGAATTTTGGACCAGGCCTATCCTGAACATTTTCTGGTAGGATTAGCATTGTCCTCCTTCCCCCTTTTCTCCCTTCCCCAGAAAGAACATGAAGTCTGACTCTATGAACAGCATCCACCCACAATTTCTCCCCACGAATTCCCAAAATCCAAAGGCAAAACACTCAAGGGATTCTACTAGGAATATAAAATAAGAGCTGAAGAATCATGGAGGGGGTCAGGTGTACGTACAGGATGTTTTTCTTCTCTCCCCCCACACCTACATTTCACAGCCCTGATATAAGGCATGTACCAAGTCAGTAGCCCCAGGGGAAGAGGGAGGAACCTGGCTGAGCAGAGGCAGCTCCTTCCCCCAAGAACCTCAAGCCAGGCTCTCCCCTTGGTGCCCATGCCTGCAGCTCTCCCTAAAAGCTTCATGCCAGGGCTGGGACAACTTTCCCCTCCCTCAAACAGCTCTTCACAGGCTGTTTCCTGACCTTCTCCAAAGGCAATGCCCAAAGTGATCCAACTAACCAATTTTACCAGGAAAGAGCACCACAGAAGTTAAAGCTGTCTGTATATTGCCCTCCATACCCCTCATTTCTATTGAATACATACGGAGCCAGGTAAATTCACGCATCCAACTGATTCATCCCTGACCCCTAACACACAAGCCTGTATGCATCTTTCCTCCTAGGAGTAATCCCAGCTACTTCAGCAGGACTCTGCTGGGGGTGGAGGGGGGGGAAATCAGGCAGATAAATTAGTTCACGTTAAGCTTTAAAACCGCGCTATTTCTTCCTTTACATAATTTGCTAATTGATCCCTGATTTGGGGTCTTTGTAAGAGTTTTGTAGGCTAGGCACTTCTGCGGCAGGCAAAGTGACAGTGAGTCTCGGGTGGATTTCTGGACAACAGAGTAATATTATATCATCGTGTCTGCTCGGTGCCCTCTCCGTGCACAATAGCTCTGAGTGGCAATGCCTGGTAAGCGGATGAAGCAGTAAGAAGTATATGATCTGATGAGCTTGGCTAAGCTGGGGGAGTCTCCTCTACTCGGCTAAATTAAAAACCTCCCTGCAATTTCAGTCCTAATCACCCCCTCTGATGCTGTAATTGATGATGGTCAGTTAACTCCTTCACTCCCAAGGCCATTTATCGGAACTTAGAGAACTGTGCATTAGCCAGCTCTCCATGACTTGTATCAGTTGAATTTAATGGGGTTTTCTTGCAATTTCGCAGAATTAAAATACAAAGTATACAGGGAGTCACAGTGTAAATATCTCATGGCAGGTCCTCAGTTATTTTAGATCCACGATGCCCTGCTCTCAAGTGGCACAAGCTGTCTTTAAGCCTGGTTTGTGGAAAAAACTCTGCTCTTCAGTGGCACTGAGACATACATTGGCTTCTCTGCCACTCTCCTCCCTGTGGCTGGCACAGGCAAGGAGCCAGCAGCATTATTACACCCTTGCACCTCCCAGCTGGCAAAACGGCCCTTTGCAGCCTTTACCAGTTGGTGCAAGCTGCTCTAACTTGTGTTGAGAAACCAAACCAGAAAAGAAAGTCCTATTTGCATTTTCAGCCTGTTTCCAGACACAGCCCCTGTATGCTCTACATACAGGCTTAACTGTTGGCTCTTACACAACATGCTCCAAACTTCATAACAAAGGTGTGACTAGAGCTGTTAAAACAATCCTGGAGCTAAATAATAACTTTCCATTCCACCTCCTATTTATGAAGGTTTTCAGGGAATTGTCCTTACAGTGCATTGTTGTCTTGCAGAATTCTTGAAGTCTGACTCATACCAAGAAGGGGGGGGGGGGGAATCTATAAGATGTGATATATGTTTATACTCTGCTGAATAAGAGGCTTTGCAGCATTGGGAAATCTATAGCATGAATTATTCTAACTGATTTATAATAGACAGCAATGCCTTAAGGAATCTATTCTGACTATTTGTGCTTTCATGACAGGGTTGATATACTGGTTGCATCGTATTCAGTAAGTAGAGCATCCAAAGCTTATGTCCATATACCTGTTTTAGAATTACAGCATATTACTGTACTTTAGGAAAGGACAAGAGGCTTGCCTTTTTTATTACTTATTTTAAGGTTATAACTTTTAAGGTTGTACCATAAAAGTCTCAGATCTCAATACAACTTACATTTCATACAGTTCCAGTACTGACATCCAGTCATTGACCCTAGATTTTTAAGTCTCCCCATGCCATATTAGAATGCCAGAAACTGCTGGAGTCTATTCTTATTTTTATTTCTGTTGTGTTGCTTTGCTTTCTTTTCTGCATGGAGAATAGGCTGCAAAGTCTGGATAATGTGAACCTACTTGGTTACAAATCCCAGTTCTGCTACTCTGTAAATAGGAAACCAACTGACTCAGGAGGCATCTGGTTATCAAGAGATGAGCCAACTCAGGGGTGGCCAAGGCAGAAACCCCTCTCTGCAGCCTGAGTAGCAGGGGTTCAGAACTACTCCCCTTAAGATGCTTCAGGACTGCTTTACTCAGTGACTAACACCTGACTAGTGGCTGATGTGCAAGAAAATGGGGTGAGCTGAATGGACTTTCCCACCCAAGGAACCATTCCATATTAGCTGGCTACAGAGGAGGGCAGTAATTTTTCTAAATGTTTTGACAGATGAAAGCATTGACTCTAGGCAGCCATTTCTACCCAGATCGCTGATTCATCTTGTAAAAAGTGCAATATTCTCATAACACTTCTTCACTGTTCAATATTAAAAAGGAAAAAGTATTTCTTTTCAGTTTTTTTGGATGCATGAGAAGGACTGAGTCCTGGCTAGTTCCCCACAGCCTTTGACCAAGTCCAACTCTTTTGACTGAAGACATAGTAAAAAGCAAGGAAATAATTTTTTTATAGTCCACCTCCCTTGCTGCTGTTATTTTTGAAAGAGAATTTCCCAGACCCTCAAAGTAACCACATCATCCCTCTTCCAACACTGCTCACAGTGTTTGAGTAATGCAGCACAATACCCAAGTTCATGTGAAATAAGGACACAACAATTCAGTCTCTAACAACAAAACAACTGGCCCTGAAGTTCTCCCGCCACAACCAGAATCCACATGGCACTGAAAGGTGGAGTGTCTGCCAGCCAGCAAATGAATTTAATTAAGCAGCAGCCTCATACGGCTGGAGCTGTTGAGTGTAGGTGTGTGTGCACGTGCACTCTTGACACATTAGCAGAACGAAGCCAAACTGAAAAAGAATCCATACATTTCTCTTGCAGCAATTCAGCTGAACAGACCCTTGCTCTGACCATGCCAGCAGGACATCTTTTGGACTTGACTTTTCAGGAAACTGCTGGAAGTTTGAAAGAGGACACATAGAAAGACACATCTGCATAAAGACAGCCAAAATTTTAATTCTATGTGCCTTGTTCTGTACTTCAGTGTTTTACACTGGTTAGAAGCCATCAAGACAGGAGAGAATTAAGCCTGGTAATGAAAAAATACCTTAAAGAGCACCTAAGAAAAGCATCTGAAGATTAGACTGTTCCCTTTACAGGTCAGATTTGATAGCTGTGCTGAGAATAAAAGCATTACCTACAGTTATCAAAGGAAATGTGCCCAAGACATTGAAGAAACTATCCCATTTCCTGGGTCAGATACCTGCATGCAGCTATGCTTCTGTATCCAAATAACATGCAGATTACTAGGACCCCTTGAACTGGAAAAGATAATTTATTCACTTTTTGAATATGTGCTTTTTATATATATATATAGATAAACACACATATATATATAAAAAAACTGACCAGCGCTCTGCACCTATTCAGACTCTGATACCAATACAGCCCACACCAGAAACACCTCTTCCCTTTTGCAACCCGTTTAGGGCAAGAAAGGCAAGGGCCACAAACCAATTTAATTGGCCAGTGGGGATTTCCCCAAGAGGAGAAAGCACTCTTAGGGTACACATAGGGCTGACATCTTACCCCATTTCCCTTTTGTAGTCTGTGACAGGAACAAGTCTATGGGCGACAGGCGGGACACACCAGCCATATGGCTACGCTTTGTGTTACAGCTATCGAGGGCCAGCATATCTCCTAACAGGACAACTGAAAGTCACAATAAGCTGGTGCAGCCCATCGTACCTGAGGTTTTCCCTGAAGGGGTCTAAAAGATGATGAGACAGCTCCATGTTATTTTTGAGTTAACTTCATTCCCAGGCAGCATTTACAAAGAACACCAAATGAGGGACTCCATCTAGTCCATTGGCCTTTGCTGGCCTTCTATTCCCACTTTCTTATTTTTGAGAGTTTCCCAGTAAATGAGTAGAGCATTAGAACATTAGCTTATATTGTACTGCAAAGCCTATTCCAGTAAACCTGTCAAAATTGGCATCATTAATAATAATACTTAGCACTTACATAGTGCTTTACATTCTCAGAGCACCATAGACATTAACTTAATTAACAAGTGACAGTTTCACAAGTAGAAGCTCTCCCTGCAGCACCAGCCTGTGTGCCTGAATTTTTCACAAAATCTCAAACTCTGCATTAATCCACTTGTCTTTCATCCTTCTGAAAAGATTATCTTCCTTTTGTTCCCCTCCTTTAGACATATACACCCATGCTTTTAAAAACCAAGCTATTAAAAATATTCAGGTGGAAGAACACTGACTTAACATAAGCTAATTGGAAAATCCACATTACCCTACTTTTCAGCCTAAATTACACAAAAATCAGAGCTCTATAAAACACATGTCTGGACAGAATAGGTCTCTAAATTGGTGTAAAGTGTACTTAATATTGATTGCTCTGCAATTTCTAAAACTGTTCAGAAACAGAGAGACATAATTAGGTTTTATTAGAATTTTTCCTTCAGGTTTAAAAAGAAAGATGGCCAAAAAAATCAATACATTAGTCTATCTACAGAAGTAAAGTAAGCAAAACCCCTGTCTCTAGAAATTTATATGGCAAATTCACTGGGAAGAACAGCATCCTATTCTCAGGGCCATATTTCAGAGGTCCGTGGAGCTCATACCAATTTACAAAGCTTACATTTAGGCATGTTGGTGTCACATCTGGTTGTTTTCCACCTGTAGCCCACCAAGCAATTTCAGCATACAAAAGACACATTCATACATGTTCAGACAGAAGTCCCTGCTTACTCCACCTCCACAATGAGGTGAAGATCCTTATTTGCTCTAGCAGTCATCAACAAGGTTCAATTTACATAGGCAGACAAAGAAACTACACCAAAACCACCCTTTTCTAAGATGCTCATGAATATTATACTCCACAACATGTGTAGATGGCTGGTGCACTTGCTGGCAGGGTAAGCCACACACATCCATACCACAGGGCCACTGCAAATGCAACCATAACCTAGAGCATCATTCAAAGAGTCACACAGAAAACACAACCCAAACACTTGTGCAAGAGGGCAAAGAAATCAGCATTAAGACACTACCACTAAAAACCACAGAGCTGTGTTGCCTCTGCCGCACCAGGGGCTTCCAGGACCACCAACAACCCCATCTCCAGCCAGGTGGGTGCCAGCCATCAAGGTTTCAATCCTCCCCACCACACACTAAAAGCAATTTCCACAATCAAAATGGGTGTCTCAAGGAAGGGAGCACCCAGAGCTGCTGCTGCTTGCTTTGGGAAAGCCCTCAGCATGCACAGTCTGCCCTGCCCAGAGCCCCTAGCAACAGCCCTGACATGCTCAGCCCCTTGCACAACCAAGAACAACTAAAGATCTTGGTAGCCTTTGAGTTACTCACATGCTTGCTGTCCTCAGATCAGCCTTCTGCACAGATGGGACCAGCCCTTAGGCATGGGTCTCCTTCTCTGAAAGGCTTGTAGATGCTCACATTGAAGACTGATGGGGAGGAGAAAGCAGCCTAGCTCTAACATGTGTAAAGCCCCACAGCTGCCTATACCCATGGGAAAGCATCACACCAATCCATCCCTCCAGCAGCCAAATCCCATCATCCTCATTCCCACTCTTTTATGAGGGTGGGACCATGCTTAAAACCCCTCACACCTACCCAAATGGCAGCTGAGGGAGCAGCTGCTTCCACTTGGTGATTGTACCCACTTGGAGGGACCTCCACTGTGGCACCTTGCAATGGGCACTCCTCTCCTGTTCAGTCACAGTGTCCCTCATTTTTCCAGCCCCTGGAAAATAATCTACTGATGTGATTTTCCTGAATATCCACAATTCGGACACTTTTCTTAGGATCCCAGCTCCTGGGGTAAGGGGGTTTATGTGTTTCTAGTCCAATTTGCAGCTGCGATGGTTGCTTGAAAACATCAACAACTAAAACACTCCAAACACACACAGGTGCTACCAGAAAAAAAGTATTACACATACCTCTCAATTTTAAAGCACCTGGAGCCCAGCATGGGCTGAGGGGTTTCCATTCCCCTCCCCATAATCTGCCACCAGCATCTCTGAAAAGCACCTTCCCCATTTGGCACAACTGCTATGAGGATTTGGTCATGACGTGAACATTAATTTATAGCCTAACTGTTGTATTGGGAAGTGACATTGATTTTCAGCTACTTCTTGTGTTAAAGAGGGCACTGTCCTGTGCATGCTCAAAGCGTGATGGACAGAAACTCGAAAGCACCTGGGAAATTGCTGTAGACTCTTACAGCAGGTGGTATTACCTATGGGATAGGCACTCAGCTGATGAAAATCAGCATTGCTCCACTAAAAGTGATGCTAACAGTAACACAGGCTGATTCCTCCAACAAATCCATTCCTCAAGGAGTGTGTCATAACATCTAAATGTCTGATAAATTAGTTATTTTACATCCAAAGACTTTTTTTCTAGACATTTAGTGCTGGTAAGCCATTTGGCCGCAGTATGTTTATGCACAAACACGCACGCAGAGAAATAGCCAAACCAACCTATTCAACTGCAGCGAGCAATTCTGAAACAACCTTAATGCTGCCACACCAGCACACAGTGTTAACAACAATTCACAATTTCCCTTCCTCTCATAGACAGTTCAAACACTGGCGAAGCTCCTATCAGTGCATTTAATATCGGCTGTAAGCCTCTGTTTAGCAGGAAGATTACATCCCCCAGATTTCACAGTTCAAAAGTTCATACTGTACTGGTCTATTTATAGACTGCCTGACACTGCCTCTTCTCTAATGCAGATATTCTGGGAGAAAAAGAAAAAAAGAAAAGGAAAAGAAAAAAAAATCCATTTTAACCATTTTGAAAAAAGGTTTTAAAGAGTTTGTTTTATGCAGACAAGGACCAACTCTCAGTCCTGCATCAGAAATTTTGTTTGCTGGTGTGTGGGTTGCAGTGAAGAATTCTTCTGACCTGCCATTAATCTTGACACTTTCAAAAGAAAGTTAAAATTCAGAACTGGATAATCAATACTAAAATCAATATATCCTTTGCTTCTAGTTAATAATTTTCTCAGGAATAACAGGAATGGCTTTTGGGGGTGAAAAAAAATAGAAAAATTAAGGAATCCGCAGGCTAAAAATTACTTTTGCTGGAGCAGAATGATCATGAATAGAAAGACCCTTCCAGCTTGTACATCCTTGATTATTTTTATATCTAGTTTTCACTTCCCGTTGTACATCTTTTGTCTAGGTCTTTCAGCAAGTAAATCCCTCAAACTCTATCTCAGTGCAGGACTGCTTTAGAAACACAAAATAGATATTTTTAAGGCATCTCCAGATATCCAGTTCCAGAGAGATAAGACGCAGGCCTCGGTCTAATCTCATTTACACAGATCAAAATCAGAACTCATTCCACTGGAGTAAGCAGTGTCGCACTGCTGTAAACCTGCACTGCTTCTTTCTTTTGGCAGTTTTGTGTGTGATGCTTTTAACACATCTCTGAGCCAGCTGATTTGAATGTGTTCTTTAATTAAACCTCTGGTTCAAAAATGAAGCGGTACTCATGCTTGTGAAGAGTTTTGCTCTGCCAGAGCTTTCAGGTCAATGTCCTTCAGGCACAGCCTCCATCCAGCTTGACCCTGCCCTGATCTGGGGTTGGCAGTATCACACTGATTTGTCTTTTCATTCCTTGATGCAAATGATAAAATCCCTAATTTACAGTTGTACTGAAAAGGGAAGAGGTAAGGCGGGAAAGCTTTTGGAACAAATCAAGGACAGGACTCAGATTTACACCTTCTGAAGCTGCAGAAGGATAATAAAGCTGCTCTGCCATCTTCATTGCCAGAACTGGATCTAGGAAGTCCTGTCTCTGCACACATGTCCTCGCCTATCTACTTAGCAGAGCACTTCGTGAACAGCTTTAAAATACCACATTAGCTAACTAGAGAAATAATTTTGTTATTGCTTCATCTGAATATTAAAAGCATCAGACAACAGTTCTTGCAAATGTGTTTTTCTGTAAGTAACTATGTTGGTACAATGGTTAGTTTACCATTTGCAGAAAAGCACAAAGAGTCTTTTAAAATTGAACCCAGCATGTTTTTAGCTTGTGAATCATGACATTATTAATAGGGTCCAGAATAGCAGAGCCTCAGTTGTATAAATCCAACTGTGGATTGTCTTCAGGTCACAGCTAGATAAAGTATCCCTTAGCCACTTGCTGCATGCAACATCATCTTTCAGGGGGTGGCTTCTCACCATCTCTTCTGCTCCATGTTTCCCTTAAGGCATCATGGCCTAGATGGGACAGAGGGCTAGGCATGACTTTTCTGCACTGTAAGGAAGGATCACAAACAGTGTGACAACCTCATTCCTTTTCACAGTACTCCAGAGGTCATGAAGTATGTGCTTGAAGACGTGTGTATTTAGTCAGTTCAGGTGTTAAAATTAAGCTCAAGTTTAGGCATGTTCTATACGAAGAGAGCTCTGGCTTGCAACCATAGCACTCAGATTCCAGCCAAATATCTTACATCTTTATAAAATAATATAATTTTCTGTCTAATGCTATTCTGCTCCCTTTTCCTGAAGGGAATGCACCTCCTCTAGGCATCATGTATAAGCTCCTTAACCAGAGTATCTTCTGACAAGCTTTGCCCTGCTAGTCCTCTTGCAAAGCAGCCCAAGTACCCTCGGCTCACCCTCCTCTCAGCTGAGATGGCAGAAGCAGGGCAGCCTGAGTGCCACTTCTCATACTCAAACTGCAAGTAGCGAGCTGCTTACACAAATCCTCCTCAGGGCTGGTCCAGCATGACAGCTTTCAGCACGGTAACACACGGCTACACGCCTGGAAGAGCCAGCCAGCCTGCAGTGGTGGGAGCATTTTGATGGCAGACTGCAGTAAATGTTTAATTATCGTGTGATTTCTTCTGTGCAAACCTCAAAGCATTTCTCAATATCAATACTTTCTCTGGTTATATGTAACCATCTTTCAACTTGAAGAAATGTATGCAGGAGCAATAATAAATATTTCATAAAACTGTAACTAAAAGCTGTTTGTAGACTTTTGGTGACCTGCTGCTTATTCCAAAGTGAGAGGAAGTACTTCAAGAGTGTATTAATTTCAAATAATTTTAAAGAAGTCTTATATTTGTTGGGTATCTGCTCTACCCAGCTGAAAATCAAGGCCAAGCTGACTCGGTCATTATACTGTAACGTGAATTCACTATCCTCCCTTCATACAACATACACAGCATGATTCAAGGTTAAGCATAGAATATCAAAAGACTCAGAGCATGGGCAATTTTAATGGTAAGGGAACCTTGACTTTTACTGATTATATTAGTTCAACTAAAATTGACCTTCAATATATGAAGATTTCATTTTCACAAATAAATGGTATGACTGATGCCTTTTATTAGGCTTACAAAAAAGTAATCAGAATTGAAGCTTTCAAGGCCACAATCTCTTTTTCAGTTCAAATTAGAGATAATGGAAGGAAAGACATAGTTATGAGATCTTAAAAGCTAAACTCATCTTTGTTTGTTTCTTACTAAAAGATGGTAGTATTATTATTTATCAGGTCCCACTAGCTAGTATTGCTGCTAAATAACAACACACCACTTTTCAGCATTATCACCAGAGTTGTTGCTTGTGCATATTTATCCAGTTAATGGGATGGATTTATTACAAGTATTGAATGATTTGGACGCAACCTACACTGATGTATTTTATGGCATGTGGTCAACACAGCTATTACGGCATGGATCTGCAACTGCTCTATAAACTGGAGCATACAGTCATGAAAATGAATGAGCACAAGTGTTTGTTATGCTGTTTTTAATTATATGTTTATCTCTTTCTCTTTTATACTTCCATTTTATTTATACCACATGTGGTCACATATGGGCCATAGATGTCATCTTAGGGGGTGCAGGCAAACCCTAGGCAACCATCTTACTTTATTTAGGAGGGTATAACTTAAGCAGCAATTATAGGGCTATATATCTTAATTTACATACATATTCTTGATTTTTAGTGAAGTCTAGTATCCACAGTTGAGGGTATTCTAAAGGGAAAAGGAGCAAATCTCCATCATATATACATTACCTTCTTCATTGGGTGAGCTATCTGTTGTATTCTCAACATTGGCTTAAGGCCTACATCTTTCACATGACAGAATGTGAACAATTTATGCATTTAGTTAAATCTGCTTAATCTGGGTCAAACTAAACCCATGTTGGAGCTCTGCCATCATAAGTGAAGAAGAATTATAGATCTGATAGTACATATTCTGATGAAGGAGAAACAGTGACACTGAGCTGATCAACAGTTTAACAATGGCACAAGTGGCTCCCTCTGAGGACAGGATCAGGTCTATTGAAATGATCAATTTAAGTTTTAAATTATACTTTTAATTATTTAAAATAGAATGTCGGCAGAGCTAGGGAAAAAAAATCCCTTTGTGTCAAACAGTAATTAGATTTGACTTTTCCACTGAAAACTCTAAGTGGTGTAGTACTGTATTATAACTGCTTAAAAGTATAAGGTTCTTTCTTTTACATAGTTCAGATTGTGCACTGAACTAGATAGCTTTGTTAGTAGGGCACACATCTCTTCGTTCCTGGAACCCTGCTTGAACTCTTTGCTTAAATGAATACACTGCTTTTGCACAGTCATTAGTGGGCAGTAACTCATATCAAAATGCATTGCATTTAATTCAGGACAGTTGGCAGTCTCTGCACAAGAGAGACTCCAAAATGAGCCAGCATATGAAGGAGGAGAATGTCTTCAGCTTAGAGCTGAGGTTACCGCTAGGGCAAGGAGGGGATTTTCTCACTCCAGCTGTCTGCATCAGAACTGGTATTGAGTTCCTGGTTCTCCAAGACCTATAATCTTGGTGAGAGAAGGGGGAAAAAAACCCACAAAAAAACCTCAAAACCAAAAACCCAACACTCCTATGTTCTCAAATGTTGGAGAACAGCAAATTGTAAATAAGACATGTATTTTTAGAAAAACAATAAGAAATATACTTGCTCATGCATCAATCACCTCCATTTCTGATGTGATGCCAAACAGAGAGGATGAATGAGGGCTCAGCTCAGTTAGGAAGAGTGCAAAAATCAACAGCACTAAAGCTACTTTTCAGGTTAGCATAATCTTCTGTCTGCAAATACTGTCTGTTTTATCTGATTTTTTTTTTTTATTGGACAGCTGTGATCTTCTCCTTTCAAAACCTTGTCACTGCTGTTCAACAGAAATGTAAGTGATATGATTAAGGAACATGGCATCTTGTATAATCGGTCGTAATCATTATCTAGGGGTTTCAGTAACATGACACATGCACAGCAACAGCAGCATCTGCTATGGACTGACAGATATCTCAAGCTCAGGATGATGGAAGCACACTCAGGGATTTGTAAACTTGTCTTGGCTAATGCCACTATCCTGATGTGAACCTGTTGTTGGCTTTGCTGCTTAAAGGCCAAAGATTAAAAGTGTTTTATAAAGTTCATCCTATCCCTCATGGACCTACATCTCTGGCTGGTGTGGGATGAATTACCTTAGCAGACCTTTCCCACTTTCACTGATAGGATAGTACTTTTGGAAGTAGCTGTAAAGAGCAGAACTCTATTTTTATAGCATTTCCTCACCATGCATCAGGTTGGTCTTTTACAAACACTCAGCACTGGATTAACTGTGTTTCCAGAGAAGTCAGCAAAGTTGAACTGCGTAGTGTACTACGTAAGTTATAAAGACTAGGGGACGGATTCCCCACCACAGGGACGTGGGACTGTAACTTGAGAGAGCACTACTGTATCTTTGCTGCTTGCCTAGAAACTCCGTACCTTACGTAGGAGCTGAAGACTGCTGGCCCCGGTGACAGCAGCTATACTCTGGACACTTCTTAAGGGAGATCTGAAGTCTGTTTCTTCCTCAGCCTGCAGAGACTAAACTCCAACCTCTCACTTTCTTCACATGTTCCCCAACCACTGTGCTATTAAAGCTTTGGGAGAAGTAGAGATGTTTTCCATGCCTTCTTGTTGTAACAGAGCCACTGGAAGGCAAATGGCAGCGAGCCAGGAGAACAAGCAAATGAGAATCACACCAAAAAGGGGATACATGCGTTTCTTTTTTTACGTTTTTTGTTTTAGCAAAATTCAGAACAGCTGTAGACTGCACTAATTTACTCTGAGGTCTGACTGATTGCCAAGACCGTGGTTGGGGGCATCACTTTTGCACACCAACTGTGGAAATTCATCATTCCTCCATGTCGACATCAGAGGATTAAGACTTGGGCACTATTCCTTTATTGTGACTCCAACTTTTTGCTTTTGCTCACTTCTAGACAGGATCTTGTATTCAGCCTGTTCCATTCAGCTTTTAATATCACTACTGCAACTGTCTGCCTGGGACTGTTACAAGCCATCAGCCCGCGGGCAGCGTGAGGTCAGGTTTGTTCTGCAAGGAAGCAAACCCTTTTTTTATGCAAACATGGCAGTTTATAAAGGTAAGGTCCATCTTGACAGGCTGCTGTAGCAGTACCATTTATTTATTATTATTACACCTCAGTTACATGAGTGTTTATTTATTAACTATTTACAGATGCCAAGTAATATTTAGGGTTATTGCCAAGTAACAGCAAGGATTGTTATCCAACAGTTGTGAGTAATGACCACATTGGGACAAGTGGACAGTCTTTAAACAGGTTAAATGCTTTAATTGCATCAACTTCTGCATATATATACACATTTATTTTTACTTCTGAGCAAAACTACAGACAATGTTGCATCAAGCCATGTTATCTAGCAATAACACAGCTAGTTGTCCCAAAAGTATTTATTCCCACTTTACTTTTTTGAAGGTTTGATGGATAAGGATGTTTCATAAAATTTTAGAACACTGTGATCTACATTTCGTTACTCTCACCATGTAGGATTTTATTCCACAAATTATCTCCTCAGGTTAGTTTTTTTGATTATAGGAATGGGCCATGCTGATTTATACCGTTTGAGAATCTGGACCATTGAGTTCAAGAGGATGACTAATGGAGTCAGGTCCTCATCAGACTCCGTGATGGCATCAGAATCTGATTCTGCTTCTGTTCAGGGACAATTGGATTGAGAACTGATGAAAGGAGAGGCAATTAGTTAACCACATTTATGAAGGAGGCAAATACAGAATGCAAATGTGCCTGCCTCTTTAAGGCTTCCTCTACTATTGCCTCATGGAACAAAAAAAATCATTTTGCTTTATTCTCAAATACAAACATACTGAATGGTTATTGTGTAACTGCCAGGATGTAGGTATCAGAATTCACTCTTCCTTCTTGTTTTCTTGCAGGTCAAGGTGTGAAAGAAAAATATGTGAATAAATAAAACAAGCACAGATCAGATGTAAAAATCCACCTGCTTCATTTATTAATGTGATTCTGCATGTGAAAATATATCATATCATGAATTAGGTAGCATATGAAAGTACAGCTAGATAAATCTAAACAGAATTTTGATTAAATATACATTTGGGAATATAAAGCAGGGAGAGATTAAACGTAATGTAATCAAAGGTAGAGAGAAGAATATGGCACACCAGGGCAATGATCAGAATTTCAGCTCTTAAGCATTGTATTTTTACTGAAGACATTGCCACAGGTGAAGTTACAATAGCTGCTCCCACTTTCTGCATGGGCGCAAGCAGGTGTTCCTGCCTTTGCTTTGCCTCTGAGGCAAACACATGCTAATATTAGCTACCTACTTCCAGTCACCACCAGAAGGAGCTTAGCAGATGATATTTTCATTGGATTGTGCAATAATGTGAAGTCTTCTCTAATCTTATTTGGCACATTACCCATTGGATTTATGGAAATCCTCGACGAACTTTAACCTGGAGGTGTAGCAGTCACATAAACTCTGTACGTATGTGTGTGTTGCAGTGGTCATGAGGGTTGCCCTTGACTTTACCTGCTGCCAAAGTCTTTGGCTAGGCCTACAAGTAACCCTTAAATCTAAAGGGAAAGAGATATGAAAATCAATCGTTCAAACACATAGCACTTTGGCTGATTAGCATGGAGAAAAAAAGAATTAATAATGAGGACAAAAAAAAAAGATAGCCAGAAACTACAAACACCAGGGAGTCCGTTTCAGTGTTGCTTGAAAATAAAGCAACAATAGCAAGACTAGTCATCTCATTAAATAATAATTTGTTATTTCTCTTTAATGCTGCACATGTTCTTTAATGGTTGTGACTTCTTAAGACAGTTTGACTGTAATTTCCACACATTTATCAATAGGAAACTTGTATAACTTTTAATGAGTCCTTGAACTGACCACCTGTGAACAAAAGGTATCATAAAACTTGTCTCTTGAAATATGAGAAATTAATTTGAGCATAAGTTTTCCTTGATGTGGCTGATCTGAAGTGGGTTGTGAGACTAGTGGCAGACAGCTCAAGCCATCCTCTCTACAAAATTAACACATGCCTCCCACTTCTGTCCAATGGCAAGGAGTAAAAGGTGTTCTCATTTCTCATATTTGGAAAACTGCAGGTAATTAGAGAAGGAAAAAGTCTCTGTTTATGAAAGATTCTTTCATTAGAAAGGTATATTGATATATTTCTTTACAGTCAGAGCCCAATGATCAGGAGAGGTTTCCAGTTGTTGAAACTAATCTGGTGGTCTTTCATGTCTACATGATTCATAAGTCGGACATCTTGTGACAAGAGATGAGCACGAGCTTTGAGATGGGTTCCTGACTCCAGGGAATTTCATTTTTGTATGAAATTAAATTAGTCTAACTTACCGCAAAATTTCAAAAAAAATCAGGTGAAGAATGTCATTTCATTGCAGCTGAAACAGCTTCCAAGTTTTACCTGCTCTGACAAAGGTGCTGATGACTGGTTATAAAACGGATTTTTACTGAATTTTCCTCTTATTTGTGTATCATCCATCAGATTTTCCTGTTTCACTTTGACTTCACTGTTCTGATTAAATTTTAATGTTTGGGGTTTAAATTACATATCCTCTGGCACATGCGGAGATTCCTTTTCCTTTAAAACTGTAATGGTATGATGCTGTATCACTATATTTGGATGAAAAATTTCAAAAGTGATGAAACAAGAATGTTACATTTTCGACAAGGAGTTTTCAAATACATTGAATAAAAAGAATATTCTGTTCTCAAATGCGAAACATTTAGATGACGCTTTCAATAGAGCAAGTTTTGTTTCAGCATTTGTTGTCAAATGGTTATGGTGATGCCTTCAAAGCTAAATATTTTCAAGGCATCAACTTTTTCAAAAGATTTGAAATTTTGCATTTTCACCCCAAAGCAGGAAGGAAAAAAAAGTCAAAAGCTGAATGAAATTTAAATTCCAGGTTTGCACACAGTTCTTTAATTTTTAGTCCACAGGTATGGGTTATCTTCCAACTCCGAGCACCCTGCAGGAACAAAATGCATGTACTGGAACTCTAATGCCATTCTGGGGAAGACTATAGATACGTTGAATGCATTTCCCAGAGTGAGATCTGCAAGGGAAAATGGTGAAGAAGCTGGAAAAATGGGAAGGCAAAACCATCACAAATGCACAAATTGTTTTTACAGAAATACTGGTGTGAGCAAGGTGACTCCATCCCATCCCTTCACTCAGATGACAATCACATCACAAGCAACACGATGTTTTACTGCTTTTGGCAGCATTACAGGTATAACCTCTCTGTGATGAATAGATTTTCAGCAATTTTTCCTGTGTGCTGGTTTGTACCAGGCTTTTCTTTGATGTTAAAAATAAATATTCTAGTGTTACTCCTATTTTCTTCTTGCATAAATAAACTGTCTACAGGCAGCTGAAAGAGGTACTTGTTATTGCATTTCTGTTGTGACAATGTCAAAAAAAAACCATGTGAGGTGTTTTCCAAAGGGCCATCTTTGTCCTGACGAACGTCCCTACAGAAAACATAATTGCATCCTTTTAAAACATCATCTTGGTGCCACAGAACACTGTGTGGATTTATTGAGTGATTTACTGCACCAGTAATACTGTTCTTTAGTTTTCACGCAATTTTAATAGCAATACGTGAAAATTTGAATCTGCACAGTATTTCCCTCTGTGGCATTGGTCTCAAATGAGCAAGGTCCCTCATTTTTCCATTTGACTTAATAGAATGAATATACAGCAGGAGGAGCTGCCTTACATTTTCCATTCTTCATGTTAAACATAATCTCCCAGCCTAAGTGCTGAATCACATCTCCCAACTGTTTCCTGCTCCAATTGTGCCTTCGCTTGTGTTGCTGTTATTTACCATGTCAGCTTGCACCTTTCTTACCAGTGTTGCTTTTCTTCCCCTTCGAACAAATATATCCTTTTCTCTATGGCAATTTTTGAGATGTGTACTCACGTCAGGGGTTAGACAAACCTTGTCAGTATGCGTGTGTGTGTGTGTGTATGTGTGTGCACTTGTGTATGTAATTCAGGTATTTTCTCTTACTGAGGAGGATGGTTGCATTGGGAAGCTCGTAAAAGCGAGAGTGGAACAACAGCACAATGCATCAAAAGGGGAACCGAGATTCTTTTTTTCCATAATTTTAGCTGAATGCATCACAAAGTGGCAATTATATAGCACATTTTTCTTCTAAAAAATTGGCCTCGTTGTGCCTCTAGACAACAAAACAGCATGAAGAAACCATACAGGCACAGCTTGGTTCCAAATAACCATGTTTACCTAATATACACAAATATGCCAGGCCTAACTATATAAATATTGCTGTTCTGACTTATTTCTGGAAGTTTCTAAAACACATAACATGGTGAGTAGAAAAGAACATTCGTTATTTATTTTCACTGTAGGAAAAGGCAGTAAGTCTCAAGTATAAACATATTAGCAATGTAATAGGGAAAGATGACAGGAGTATCTGTGGAACATTTTATACCCACTCATGTAGTGAAGAACATGCAATGGAAAAATTCATCTGAGGTGTGCAGCTTGAATTTATACAAGAGGCATTTTGATTTATCTAGAAAACATTTTCTGTGGTATTTAATTTGAATTGATTCTGCCATGTTTTTCTTTTTTTTCTGTTATAAGATATTCAAGAGATTCTCAGGGTGACAAACACTTTTAAGAGAACTATCAGTTATCTCCTCTTCTCTTATCTCTTGGGCAGCTTTTTTCCAGCATTCAAAACGAGCGCTTGAGTTTTAAAGCTCCCTCCCAAGACTGCTGTCAGATGAGGTCTATTGACAGGGAGCTTTTGCTCTGGGGACCTAATGTAGTAGCTGAATGCATCAGAAATTGCAAATGATGCAAAATGACTCAAAAAAATTATTCCTAACAAGAACTCAGGAAATTCCCTGACCAGAAGCGTGACTGACTTTAATAAATGGCATATTCAAAAGTAACAAAAGATAATTTCAGTCTGATTCCAGGGGAGTCCAGTGCAGATGGATCTCAGCCTGTGGCACACGCACCCAGTAATGCTGTCTCAGTGTGCCTGTGTCAAGGGCACAGGGCTGAGATGGTGAGTTCTCCTTTCCTGCCAAACCTGGCAGATGATGGGATTCAAGACTGTAAGAGGCTCCCACTACCTGTTAGTCAAGTCTTGATTTGAATTGTCCTGTTGGTGGCTTCCATGAGGGTTCTTATGAAACAGAGTCACGACAGCCATTCCTCAGTCACAACCACCAACCCAAGAATTTTCTCCATTTTCTGTTTCTAGCAAAAACAGGGAATTTATATGACCTAAATCACCCCCCTAAGTGGTGCAGAGATCACTGCTGAGATCTAGCAAGTACATGTGATGTTGAGACAGCCAAAAATTGTAATTGGTATTCATTTCCATCTGTCCCAATTTTTGGGATGAGGGTGACAACTGGACCAGTAGCTCCAGCTCCTGCCTCTCACCCATCCCAGTGCTCTCCTGGGAAGTGCTCTGTGACAAGGGCTGCCCCAAGGTGTGAAACACTGGAGTCCTGCTCAGTGTCCCACTGTAAACTGGTTAAACTGTGGTACATCTGAGCCTGTAAAACTAAACATCACTATCATTAGAAGCAGTACAAAGAAAAAGAGGTGCAAGGAAAAAACACTGGAGGGGAGAAAAAAGGATTTATGAAAAGTGTGAAACGGGAGCACTCTTTGTAGTTTAATTTTAATAATTTCTATTTTTCCAAAATACTTGGAACCATAATTCACTTGAAGTCCTGCATTTTGTTACTGTAAAAATACCACCCAAAATGTCTCCTCCCCTTTTTGGCATCTGCCTGCTTCTAAAAGAGTTTGAAACAACATTATTTGTGGTTTGGCTTTTTGTTTTGTTATTATTTGGTGGGTTTGGGATAGTTTATTTGCAAGGACAGAGGTGGCTCCACTTGATTGCATTCTTATATCTTTCTAATTGTCCACTCTGTAAACTTAGTATCTTCCTTCAGTTTGGAAAAATTAGATTCTGACTAAATGACAGTCTCTTCCTTTCCAAAAGCCAGAAAATACTTTAAAATTCTGAAGCTGCAAAAGGAAATTTGGGGAAAAAAATAAAAATAAAAATAAAAAGAAGGAAAAATAAATCATTACCATTCTTTCACACTTTTTTCCACGCACAAATATAAAACTCCAGAATCTCCTTAAAAATCATTCTTTGAGAACAGAAGCTTAAAATTTCAACTTCAAGTGATTGTTTTGTACCTACATTTTACACTGCTATAGAAAATATATTATTTTGTAACTGCAAAACTATTCACTCATAAGTACATATTTTAATTAAAAATAGTTCTTGACAGACATCTTGAAGCAAAAACAACAGTCAAATGAGTCTAATAAATCCAAAATAGAATAACGCTTAAGTTGTCTACTGGTAGATCTGCTGAAGAAATTAATATACTTAATATTCATCAGTAAAAACCAATGGCAGTTTATTAAAAGAGAGCTCTTCCATGAAGAAACATGAAAAGATCTCATCAGATAAGTATTCAGTTAGGAGGAACAATGAATAAAGCAAGAGGGATTCTTCAGGAGAGTTAATGAAAAAGATCTGCTTTCTGCAAAAAGATTATTGTCTAGCGCAGGTCCCTCTTGACTGACACCTTTTTACTGTCTCCTCATTTCAGTGCTCTGCTGTTAAGGTAGGGATTTTATGCTCCACTGAAACCAGTTTCACCATGGATCTACTCCAACCATAGTAAAATTTAAGCTGAAGAACTCATTTATTTTGCATTTGTCTGTTTTAATTGAATAATAAGTATCTCCTCCAGCTGTGAGGATGGGATGGCTCTGGATCTGTCCCACTTCTTAGACCTATCCTTTTAATTCTTTTCTAGAAGTCATAAATCCTTGATCACATGGGTCCAATTGCTTCAAAGCCACTACATCATAAACGTTATTTTTCCACCGATTTCATTTAGCTTCTATGACTTTTTCCCAGAGTTCTGAGCCTTATTCAAATTAAAAGCAAACAAACAAACAAACCAACCCATCTTTTTATTCCTTTTCCTTCTCCAGATGCCTTGCAAAACAAAGGCAAAAACCAGCTTTGATCTGGAGAAAGCGTGGATTTTCTTTCTTCTTTCAAACAGACAGAGGATATTTGTGTAAGTGAAGGATCAGGGTCAGGACAGGCAGAGCTTGTAACTGAAGTTGTCTATCTTCAGGCCATGCAGCTCTGCTGCAAGTTTCCCTAATGCCTTGGCAGTGATCCATTGCCTGACCTGGAGACACTGAGCTGAAACAGAGAAGCCAATTAGGTTATAACCTGAAGTTGGTTCAAACAGAGGTCCTGAAGGTGAATGCCGTCTGCCTTATGCACTAAGCTGCCCTGAATCGGCATGTGGTTTAAATAGGAATGGATTCTTTTTGTCAAAAATCAGAATTTCCTTAGCAATCAGAATGGTATAAAGTACTGGGGGGAAAAAAAATACAATCACAACAATTGTTTCCTATGCAGTGGAAAAGCTATTTTAGTTAAATTTATCTTCTCTGCTGTTCTCCTTGGGTAGATTCTGTAAGAATATGCTACTAATTGCACCATTTCATTAGCAAATCTCCTGTTTTATTTAAAAGTGTATATGTAAACAATAAAAGTATTCAGAAAAAAAACATACTGACGTATTTGCATTGTTGAAACGGACAAACCATGAATGAATGCTAGAACAGCATTTGGAATTTTCTCTATATTCTCCTATTTTCTTAGTACATTTGGCAGGGAACAAAAATAAACAAAAATTAGGACACAAACATGGAACCTCAACTTCCATAAATTGGCACAACTCCATCCAATTCCATGGAGCTGCTTTGATTTATATCGATCGAAGTGCTGGCCCCAAGGTTTACAGGAGTAATGGGAATGGGAGAATTTTAGCAGTGGAGGAGAGAAGATCTGCTGCAGGGAGCTGCACATGCAGTGCGTGGCCGTGACTGCTTACGCACTAATTAAACCAGTTTTTTATTTTGGTACTGGAAAGACGGTTAAAACCATCTGTTTCTTTTTAGAATAATCTACTAGCTAAGAAGAAAATGTGGTCAAGATTAGATCTAGGTGATAAATAGTTGTTTGGGGTTTTTTTACTCTGCGGCTGAACGTAAAGATCTAAACAGTATTTGCGTCAGTTCTCAAGTACAGATGTAAAGGTTTATTGCGATGTGACAAAATGATCTTAGGTTGATTTGCAATGTTTTGTTTCAACCAAAACAGTGATTTATTTTCTTTAGTATTTTATTGAAGCTTCCTTCCTTCTGCCTCTTTTAACCCTTGTGATATGGAAGCACGTAATATATTTTGAAATTAATGTTGAAAGGAAAACTCCCAATTTTTTTACTAATTGTTGAATATGACCCAGTCTGAGGTCTCTTATATATCAGGCAATCAACAGGCTGATGCCTCAGCGGAGTGCTCAAGCAAATTACCTGGCACAGCCATTGCAGGGTAGTTGTGCTGGAGCACATCCCTGGAGCTGAATTAGAGGTTGTAAATTGCCTCCACAAATCCCTTCCCTCATAGTCACTTATTGTCCCACATAAGTAGCTATCATTTTAATTGACAGAGTGTTGTATGAGGGATACAAAATCATGAAAAATATGAAGCGCATCATACAGAGACAAAACACAACTCCATTGAAATTATACCTTGTCAAGAGGGAAAATATTCTGGTTGGCTGAACATGAATCAAAGAATTTGGAGAACCAGAATGCTGGAATTACCTGGACTAGGAAAGTACAGAAAAGGACCCAGCTTGCTTATTTAGACTCATCTTTCTCTCTACGTATTATTTATTTTTCTTTTGTGTTGTCACAAACAAAGGTGGTAGTTTAAAAAGGAAAAGCAGGGAAGAACTAAAATACAAATAACAACTTGTGTTTGTGGAGTGGATAGTCCAGGAGACAGATAATGGCGTTGAAGAATTCTCCTTGGGAAAACAGCTTGAACCCAGCTGGAGTCTGAAGCAATGGCCATCCATAGGCTGTTCAAGGGCCCAAGTGCAGTGGGTTTGTGGTCCGCGTCCCTCCCTCACAGGGGTGTTTAAGTGGTTCACAGGCTCTGCATTGGCCATATAAACAAGGATGAATTCCACTCTCTGAACACATCTGTCATGTTAGGGCTCTGACACCATGCATGGTGGTGCTTAGCAGTATTGGTACTGTGCACATGCGGAACTTTAGTACTACCTTTTCTCTTCTAAAACAAATAATTAAAAAAGTTAATATGTGCACATACCTGTAATCACAGTTCTGCCATCTTATGCTGCAAAGCCACAAATAGAACATCCACTTCCTGTATCTTTCTTGCCTTTGTTTTCTGCTCCATGCTTTGTATTGCCCTATGAAACACACACATCAATAAAACGAAGATCGGAGGTTATTTTCTCCCTTTTTAAAAAACATAAAAATGAAACATACATGACCAAAAGGCTGAAAAATGTGACAAATAAGAATGTGTTATCCCTTCTGAGTTCTGTTTCATTTTATATTCCAATATCCCTTGCTGACAAGGGAGAAATATCTTACACCACAAGTTCTAGTGGAAGTCAACAAAGCAATTTCTCTCTTAAATACTAAGGGTAGAAGAATCTACGCCTTAGTTTTTGTACTAGAAAGAGAGATTAAAAAAGTTTACATTCACTGTTGATTGATTTATTTATTTAATCCATCCACTGATAGCACGAAAGCTTCTGCTTTAGCACTTTGCTGTTGATGCTTGACTGAACTATAGAGCTTACTTTTTTATACAACCCTGAAATCAGCTTCAACACTGAAGCAAAGGCCATGACACTAGAGATTTTCAAGCAGATGGAGTAAAAAATATTGGGTTTGTGTGTATCGGTGCAGTAGGTGTTGAAAATATAAAAAAGAGGACCATTGATCAAACTAATAGATAGAAGCATTTTTTAATCTGTACAAGTCCATACATGTTTGTATCTTCAATTGTACACACACATACAAAGACATGTAGAAGTGTATGTCTATCTCCTGAAGTATTTGGCATTATATATATGTTTCAGCTTTTAGCTTGATTCCATTGACAGTTCAGCCAGAATACCATTTCCCCTTCCCTTGTGGCAAGCTACATGTTAAGCTTTTCTTTTCTTTAACAGTGCTCTTGTGCTGTTTATTGTCCTTTGTTTGGGACATGTTTTGTTTTGTTCTTGAAGCAGAAAAGTACAAGTCCTCAAATAGATTTTTATTGCCAAAAATCAAGTGTGCTCAAAGTACAACCAACTTGATGAGGGTTTTCTCGAAGGGGAGAGGGAGGTTTCTCCTGCTACCCAACAGCACTTGCAAGTGCATCGGCCAGTGGAAAAGTCAATCTCAGGGTGGGACCAAGACGACTCCAACTCCCTTTTCCTCTCCCTGGACTGCAAACCTGAAGGCTCTTGACATCTCTTATGATTTAATCATTAGGACAACGTGCTTTGCTGAGGAATGGCCTCAGCAGGAGGTCAGATTTCAAGGATAACACTTGCACTAACAGAATGGTGTAAAAGAGATTTATTGACTCAATACAGATATTTATTAAATATCTTGTGAGGACCAACAGTGCATTTTCTGCCCTCGCATTCAAAGCACTTTTAAGGAAAACATGTATCATTATACACAGTTTACAGATGAGTAGACTGAGGAACAGCAAAAACAAATGATCTGGTAGTTCAAAACTCATAACTAAATATTATGTATGTAATATGTAATATACATATGTATACATATTATTATATTACTTATACATATGTTGCAGTGGAACACTAAGCAACTGGCTGCAGTGATTTGTTTATTATGCTAAATACATTACCCTACCTCAGGACAGGCAAATGTTCCTGTAGGCAAGGCTTTTTTGATGCAAAGCCTCCTAATATACCCAACTTTGCACTGAATGCTCTGAGAAGTAAGAGTTAACTATAATGAAAGCCCATTTGTGCTTTAAAATGTCATATACGTAGCTTGATTAATGGAAATAGATTAGAAATAAATATATTTTAATATGGAGAACATACTTACCAGTGCACTATCAGAGCACAACTGACATGGGACGCAGTCTAAACAAAAGTCAGCAGCTACTAATGAGGCTTGTTAGTGATGCTAATCTATGTAAATGTTATTAATTGAGAACATCTATCTTTTATCTCCAACATTTGGTAATCAGGCAATTAAAAAACAATGACATTCCCGGCGGTTGATCTCCCAGTTAAAAAAAAGTGATCAAAGAGTCCTGAATAAGGAAAGGGAAAGTCCCTTATCAAGAGCTGGGCCTTGCCTTGGGCTACCAGGCCTCATTAAAGGCAGAAAAGCTCTGTTGATCACCAATTAACCTGATTTGTAGGAACTCTGATAAAGACCTCAAACAACATGAGTTTTCTTAACTATAATAAATGACACAGTTTATTGACAAAAATAAAAACGTTTGGTTTGAAAAAGAACATAAAGGACCTATTCAAATTGCATAGCCCTACCACACACCAGGCCTGAAAGACGTGGGATAGGTTTAACTTCACCACATTGGTGGCATATTATCAATGCCAGATACAGTCAAACCTATTAACAGCCATATACACAACAACCAAATATATACATATTTGGTAGCTGTCACATAAATTTCTGTCATCTCTAGTCATAACAGACAGCAGATTGCATTAATTATGTATGTACTATGCTCATGAATGGAAATTCAGCGCTCTAGGGTGAACTCCATCTCGAAACACGAAAGTAGGAAAAAAAAAAAGGGATATTTTCTTGAGGCTTAATTGGTGGACATTTTGTGATTATAGTTTGGTTTTTTTTCAACCTCAGCAGTTGCTTTAAATTATCCCCAGTGTAAATTTCCATATGCCTTTTTAACCCATTCTTTCCATACTGGAGAATTTCATTCTTCCTCTCAGGTATTGTTCATTGTGTCACGACTCGTAGGTAGAGCACTGCAGTGTGACTGTCAACCATAATTGTAATTATTGCCAGCAGTTCATTAATTCACATGGTGATGGCCTGTCCCTGTTTGTCTCTCTGGAGAAAGAGGGAATAATAACTAAATGTTGGGCCTAGAGTTGAGTGAAAAAGTAGCACAAATATGGTACTAAACTCAAGCCTTCTCTGTATTTAAAGGTTAACTGATTTTGTTTTAGCACTACAGCTATTCCGCCAAAGCTATGTATTGTAAATGTATCTGCTAGAGATAAATTGTCTGCATACTGGAGATCTTGCCAGCATTAGCATGTCTTACCAAATGATACCCTGGGCTTACTTTGCTTTATATGCAAAATTATAAGTATACTTTAAGTCTTCAATGAAAAAATACATTTGGGACTAAATAAGACTAAACCTGCCTTATTAGGTCTGTCAAGTAGCCTATGTCCATGATCTTTATGGGCCAGATCTGACTTTGATAAGAATCAGATTGGGTCATAAAGTGAAAAAATACCACTGTCACTTTTTCTGACATATCCATTTGACACATGCAGGACTGTATCACAGATTTATACATCAAAAATTCAGCTCACTTTTCTTCCTTATGATGGCTTCATCATTTCTATAATAATAGTTTCCACTATAAAATATTTTTTCCTCCTTACATCTGCCTTTTTTAATTCTCTATTTGTGCCTATTCAATGCAGAACTGAAGTAGTGAAAAAAATCATATGGGGAGGTCCACTGCCTTTAAATGAGCAATTTTTAAGAAACTTCAACTCTAATACACAAATTGATGCTATGTCACATTTAACAGAGAATGTTGGGTATCAAAAGACATGTCTGAGAAGAAACAAAAAAGAGACATAGCAGTAAGGGTAGCATGAAGTGTCAACAACCCCTTTGAAGATGAGCCCCCTTTTTATTAAGATGATAAAATGAAAGATCAGCTGCTTAATGTTGGAGCATGTGAATATTTTGATCTGAGATAATGCCTAGGGTTTTACTTTTTTTGCTTTTTTAACTAATGCATTAGTGCCTCACACACACACACAAAAAAAAAGGTATTGGTTGGTGATACCAGGGATGAGCTTTTATCTTACCATATAGATCTGAGCATGTTTTACAGCAAAGATAATTATCTCTAACCAGTGATTTTGGTTGGTCTTTGATTTAGCTGTTCAAGCAGATGCCACCATAGAGATTCTATTATGCACAAACAATTGTATTTCATTGGTGAGTGCCCTGCATGCCTACCTCATTATTAGAACCCAATTAATTTTTCTTTGTAATAAAATGGAAAGACTTAGAGCTAACAGGAAGACTAATCTAAAGAAATTTGGACCAACCGCAAAGAGTACCTGGAAGAAGCATAAAGAAAGAAGAGCGGTAATTACGTGACACATGCACACATACAAAAAAGAACCAACATGAATTGAAGTTTCAGAAACAGGCCCAGGGAACACAGATCGCAATCTGGCTAGATTGCAAAAGTACTACTAAGATGTCTTAATTATATGATTGATGTAAGCTTCAAAAGAAAGCTCAGCATTCACAATGGCTACAAGGTTATGGGTGTTATCTAATGTATAAAGAAAACTACCACTGAAGACAAACACTACACATGAAACTTGAGACCTTTCTCTTTCAGAACCAATCAATAACATCTTATTTTTAATCTATATTATGTATAAGAAAATGTGATGACATCTTTGATTGAAGATCACACAAATAATTATGCTAATAATGACTCGCTTTGTAGGATCTACAAGGACTGGATCTACAAGAACTGTCGTTTGAATTCCTGTGACACTGCATGCGAGGGAACCTGGTTCAATTACCTTATAGAAGTACATAGACTATTTGTTTGAGACAAACTGGGAAAAGCACTGCTTGGGGACATTGATTAACACATTCTAACACAGTTCTGATTACTTTAATCCAGTGGCTTAGCTCACCGGCAAATTATCTGTTTTCAAGATAGTGGGGTTAGTTGACACTGGGAATCTCATCCTGCAGAGAATTCCAGTATTTCAAAATCTGTTTATCTCCAAATCAGATAAAAAGCCTTTCAGATTTCATTATTTTAGGAACTTGAGTTTTTTCTTTCAAGCTTGTCACTGGAATTTAATTTCTATCCAGTTTTATCATTACACCTGTTAATATCAATAAATAAAGAAAACATAGATTTCATCAAAAGGAAACATGTTTATAATTTGGGTTTAAAAATTCTATTATGGCATCAATAAAAACCTTTTTTCAGTCAAGCAAATAATTGTATTCCAGAAGGAAATTTTTTCATTTGAACATTTTAAACAGAAGGTGGTTTCTGAGCTTGCTAAAAATTCACAGATAACCAAACACTCAGCGTTTCTCTGGTTGTTGCTACCACTGTCAATAAACTGCTTTTCTGTCTTTCTTTTGGTGCTATTTGTTTGAGGGGATATGAGGAAAAGTTAGCTTTGCCTATAAAGTGCACTCACCTGTGTACACCAAAGTTTGTTCTAAGCAACTAACAAGTATTTCTTCATGAATAACCAAAATTATGGATAAAATAGATGAACTTGAAATAGGTCTTTATCCAGAATAGACAGCAGAAGGAAATTAAAAGCTATGAATATACTATGGCACAGTCTATGGTTTTAATGCAAGCATCCACATAAACATCATCTTCTGTAGATGGGTTTGAGTAGTCCAAACTACCTGATTTTTGTCTGGGCTGTAGGTGAAGCAGTCTTCTCCTCTACCTGTCCAATTTGTTTTATTATTGAAGGATAACTCCCTTGCTTGGAGATACCCAAATATAATCTTAACACAGTTGGCCCAATTTATTTAAAAGTTATTTTATGAATCCTGATTGACCAGGTCTAAGGGCAATAGAGTGAGAGTTAATGCTACAAGCATTACACAGAAGAGGCAAAAATAAAAGCTCTACTGTGCAGACAGGAGGGGTGAAGGGTCCATTGAAAATCAGAGAGATTAGCAACTCATCACATTATATGTGGGTTATCAGGAGACAGAGGTAATGAAAGTGAGACCTATATCCTTGATCAATAAGAGTTTGACTGCATTTTGAGTTCATTTTCCCCTGCCGAGGGTGAGACAGCAAGCTTACTATTGATCACAGTGTTAATCCATAACTAGTCTGGGCCCTAGCCTAGTGGAACAAGGAGGAAAAATAAGATAATAAGCAGGAACTCTTGATCTTTTATTATGGTGTGCTAGATAAAGAGAGTGCAAGGTTCAAGGTGAAATACTTTATGGTTAACCCCTTCTTTGCTGCTTAACTCCAAGTGCAAGAATGACAGTAAATTAGCCAGGCCTCATTTTTTGATATATATTGACCTTGAATCCTGCTGACAAACCTTCTGCTAGGACACCCACATATTTTTACAGGTTACCACTCCACATCTCTTCAAAGCCCAGGGGACAGAGGCAGTCACGTAGCATCTGAGTAAGATGCTGGAGCCACATCCTCAGCTGGTGAAAGCCTGTGTCTTTCCACTGAAATAAGCAGGCATGAGTTGCTGTAGGGGAGATGAGAGGAGATGCATCCCTAAACCTCACCTTCAGCACTGTTGTTTGAAAACTGAACTTGCTGACCTTAGGATGAGCAATAGTTTCTATTCCTTGTGTATTTATTCTAGCCTTTGTTACAAGCACACCTAGATATTTTGTGGTCATAGTTTTTGGCTGTGGCTTTTTTTTCTTCCTCTGATGTTTTTAACTGACAACATGTGCAATTAAGACAACTTAATCTTTCCCATGGCAACAGCTGACTGATGTCAGAGACAGCAACCGTTTTGAGGTGAGCAGCTGATGGGAAGTAGTGATGGCCAATTACCTTTTAATAAATCCTGGGAAAAAGAGGAAAATTAACATTGTTATTGCAAATGTGGTTTTAAACCATGAATAGCCCATAAACTGTGGTTTCAGTGAAATTATAAAATAGCAGCATTCCCTTAAAGACTAAGATGATCTCGGCTTCTTGATTAAAGTTTCCATAAAGCATTAGAAATACAAGCTTTAAGTTCCTTCCATTTGGAGGTGAGGACCCCACCAAGAGCCTAGTAATTCAGGAAACATCTCCTCTGGCTCCTGTATTGGTATAATAGCAATATTTGCATCTGTATATGCATTCAGTCTTACTGCCTCGTTGTGTGATCCTGTCACATCATCACCAGATAATATTTCAGTACTGGCATTTCTACTCTCAGTTAAAGTGACCCATACTCCAGCACAGCGGTGGCATTCCCTGTGCTGTTGGAGATGTCATAGAGATACAACTGAGAACTAACAGCCTTGTAAATACAATGTAAGAGGAATAGTTTCATTTTATTTGTTTATTTATTAAAGAAAACTCCTCTTTATTCCCTGAACTTTTGGGCCAAAAGTCACAGGTTTGGCCTGCCTAGATGAAAATTGTTTTTCTTCTGTAGACTGCAGCAACGCACATCATCCCCAGTGAACTGAGAACACAGAGATGCCAGCACACATGGCACTGAAGAAGCACACATCCTACGACTTGGCCAAATCATAATTGTACTCTGACTGCTAATGCCCCATTGCTATTTTGGTTGGGTAGTGTACCTTTCATCTCTCCCAGGCTACAAATAACTCATTTAGATAGCCTGTACTACTAACTTAAAGCCTCTATGGAACTACCTCGCAGCTAGCTCTTCTTAGTAGTTGTTCAATTATCCCTATGCATCGTTTACACGTTGCATGAGTTGGCTGGGATAATTAATGCCTGTAAAGTACTCTGAGGTTTTTGGATGAAATGTACAGTAGAATTACAATGAATTAGTCTGGTGATGATGATGATAAATAAATACTACAGCAAAAAACTGATAATAGCTTTCATATGTTATTAAAAACACAAACCTGTAGCTGGAATGCTCTTTTCCAGCTGTAAGTGCCCTGTAGTCTCAGATACTCAAACAGAGAGGAGATTAATCTTCAAGTGGTAGATAACCATTTATTCTTTAGTGTTCAGCATGTTTTACACAAGGGTGTGTAATGCAACTACCCACTGTAACATAAATCGATTTATGGACAAAACAAGAGGAAGAAAAAAACAACATTGTTCCTTAGATTAATAACACACACAAAAATAATACAGGGAAAAGTGAATGATAAGAGTCCCAAGAAATGACAATTTGGAGGTTTTTTGATATCAAATTGCTAAAATATTGCTGTAGGCAGCACCCACAGGTTAAGCTGAGTGGTTCTTCCTACACAATATAGAGAAGCAGAGGCTCCTGCAGATCAAAAGCAAGCATCTCTTTGCAGTTTTAGGGGCTGTGTTTACTGGACTTTTCTCCTTTATAGTATTTCAGTACTTCAATGCACGTTATTAGTTTTATATTCTGAAAACACAGTTTTGACTGCAAAGGCTCAAATATTTGATGCCTTTAATTCAAGGTATTGGTTTTCCCTGACAAGGAGGTTTCCCCAAACTCTCTCATCTCATTTTTGTCGTGCACTTGAAAGCACTCATTAAGTTTGTAATGAAAGGAGGTGGTTAGAGCAGAGGAAATTGTAAAGTGGACTGTTGCACAGGAGCTCCTTATATAAGGCCGTGAGCTAGACTGGACACTGATGCCTCAGTTTGCTTATGCAGGTATTTATACATGCACATGAACAATATGCGTACTTTGAACGACATCTCCTAAAGCTTCTTGGATTGTATTTTCTGACTACAGCCTCCATTTATGCACATGCCAATATTCAGTGCAATCCCTGCACAAATAAATGTTATTGTCTTCATCTAACCAAGGCACCAACCTTCAAAAATACCTCTCATGACAGATATGTGTACAGAGATTGAAACATACAGATGAAGCAGTCTATTCATCTGCTATAACATGTGCCAAACCAATAATGAAATGCAATGTAACATTTATAGTCAGATCAGAGCTCTGTGGTTTTACTCTCTTGAAAGTTCTCAGGCTGACAGTTCTGCCCAAGGTGTCCCTGGGGAGGGCTACAGAGCCCTGCTAAATATTTGCAAATGAGTCTACTTCTTGTGCAAGTCTAATAGGGGAAGTTTTACCTTCAGACTGTGGGGTGAATGAATCTCCCAATTCATTCAGGAAGGAGAGGGACCACGCTTCAGAGTTTGAAGAATGATTTTTCTCTTTTTGTTAGGAAGGTTTCACCTTGGGTTTAGGAATGAGAATTCAGAGTCAGTCTCTGGAGACAGAAACAGCAAAGGTTCCAATTCAGTGTATGTACGTTTCAGCATGCTCGGGATTTTTAAAGTACCCTAACAGCCAATGGAATTTTCATTTTCTAAAAACCATTTTTTGTAACAACACATGGCAGATCATTTTTCTCTGATGTTGTATTTTACATGGCTTTAATTCAAACACTCAAGATTGTTACATGTACTCAACTGAAAACACAGCAATCTCACAGCCTCACTTTCCACTTGTGAACACTATAATCCCAAAGGCGCTGAGAGACAAGCCACAACCCCGCACTTCAGCCAGGTTTAGTGGGGATCTGTCACGTGGTGGAAGATGTCTATTATATTTTTATGGTTTGGAGCTCTTTGGTGGCCTACACAAAATGTGTTGCTCACAATTAGGTCCTCAGTCAATTTTGTAGAAGTCAATGCCTGGGCACACTGGGGATATCTGGCATTAAAATTAATTCTTCTTTAGCAGTACAAACTGCTAAAATGATAATGGGATATTTTACTGTAACACACACTGTAATCACACTGAGGAATACTGGCATATTACAAATAGAATTTCAGCCCCAGATTGTCAAAACCAACAATAATTTAAGTAATTACTTTATATTAATTATAGGTTACCTACCAATGTCTTTAATTGATTAATGTTGTAATATGATTATGTACTTTACAATTATTGTTGAAAAAGGTTAATTTGTCAAGAAGGATACAAGGTAAATTGAAATGTTATTAAAACCCCATATAAACATTCAATAAAACTTGAACTAAATGTAAAGCAACAATATAAAGGAATAAATGCCTCAACATCTAAGTATACACACGTGTATATCTATTGCAAGTTCATAAAATAGTTGGATTTCTTATTGTTGTTTTTCTTTCCTTACAAATAAGACAACTGCAATTTTTATTTTTGGTTCAGAAGGAATTTTAATCTAAAAAATAATAGTTTTCTGGTCTCTTGGAGGAAATAATTTCTTCTTGCAACATTTCAACCAAAGGAATTATTTTTAATTATGTTTAAATTATTATTGTGCTTTCATTTACATGGAAAATTGTTCTTATTGAGGACAAATGTAAATTACAAGTAATTCTGTATTCATGTCAGTAACATTTCTATAAACACGGTTTAAAATCAAAGTATTTGAAATCTAAGCAATCTTTTTTCTATAACTCATACGTATTTTCCAAGATTTGGCAATTTGGTCTATTATCAGCCCCAAAAGGTAGATTTACCACTCTTGGCTGAATTTTCCAACACCACAGGGCTTAGGAAACAAGAATTACCTTCAGTAGGATTCACAGAGGTCATTTCCATGCTTGGCGTGGACAAAGAGGGCTTTTAGCCTGAAAGCCTTCAGATCCCCCTTCTCCGAGCATACCTTAGAGCTGCAGTCAGTTTTCTTACATGTCTACTTGCTGCTGGATCTTACAGACTATTTTATGCCTGAGTAGCTTTGCTCAGCAGAGTATTTTTTTCTTGAATTCACTGGAATTGTTCTAATTTATGTAAGACCTGTCAGCTGCTGAAGTTCTTGGGAGTTCTTTGAGGCACATTGCCTCTTCCTACATGCTTGTGCAGAACCAAGGGCATTTTTAGTTGGGATAGTCCTCTAAACCATGGTGAATGAGGCAAACAGCTGACAAAAATCATGCAATTGAAAGCCACGATGTTAAAACAGGTGTAGTGGGATCAGAAGCCATTCCTAGTGTTCATTACTGGCATATGCTATAATACTATCAAATTATTTCAGCAACCTGATGTGAGAATGGGGTGTGGGGCAGAAATTTGCAGATGGTAACAAGGGCAAAAAATGCCGAATGAATTCTAAATCTGTGCAGCGTAACATTTTAGCATCAAAGTGAGCATTTAGTACCAAATACCATTAATTAACATTTCCATGGGCTTTTTATTAAATGCTTGCTCAGCAAGTCAAGTGTCTTTCAAGCTCGGAACAGCTGTGAATGTATAAAAATATATTGACACAGATATATTCATGCATGCAAATAAATGTATTTCTTTCATTTGTTGTCAATGATTGTTATTATATTATAGGTTTTTAACAAGTTAGAAACTAATCTGCATTATCAACCTGAACAGCTGAAAGGGGGTCATACATTAATACTTGTCTACCTGTTTGTAATTGCTCTGTAGCATCTCATCCCAGTTAATCCTCTGTTTCCTACTTGCTAGCTCCAAGGAAAGGCGTATGAGCCCTAACCCAGATTTCACTTCCAGTAGCTCTTTTAAGGCTACTCAGGTACTCATTTAATACTGTTTTCAATCCAGAAAGTGTCAGTCAATGCCAAACAAGAAATAAAAAAGGCATAAATTCAGTTTAAGATAATGCATTGCAGTCAACAGTTCTGCAACTAAACGCAGTTCTTCCAGATTAACCATCATATAACTTGCTAATGCCAGACCCAGTTAGCAAATACTTGATAGCTTTTGTTTTTACCCTGTGATAGTAACTAAATTAATTTGTTTCCTAATAAAATATTTCAGGATGTTGAGAAAATACAGATAAGTAGACGGAATCCTTATTAGGATCATCAGTATTAACATAAAATCCTTTTGTGCTCATTAAAGAAAATACAGTCAATTTAATTAATGCACATTAATCCCTAGTTGACATTAAAATCAGCTAAAAAACAACACACTGATATAGATTATTAAAATGAGACCAAAAAAAAGTGTACAAGGTGGCCCCTATAGGAAGAAAATCATTACTGAAGACCTAGATTTCCTTTGGTTTTTTATGGAAAATGTAATCCAGCTGGAGCCACAGTTGCCTGCCCATTACTCTGAGGAATGTTTGCACCCACCAGTCATTTCCCTGTTGGACTCAGGAGTGGAAAGGCACTCCAGAAATGGAAATCTGCCCCATGCAATGGTGATGTGGAAAAGACCTAGTCATTCTTACACTAGTCCTTGCTGGAAGTGATGGATTCTGCACAGGATACTGGGCTGTACTATTTTCAGGACTATTGCTAAGCTTGACAAACTTCTTTTCACCTTCTTTATCCCATGCATGGTTTTTGTACTTTTGTTGTCTTGGCCATGATTCAGCAGCATGTTAAGACATTGTATGATCTCTAGGTGGGTGAGCAATCCCATCCCTGAGGGGCAAAGCCCTGAACCTCACATTTTATTGTAGACACAAGGTGTCTCAATGAAGTCTATGAGATCCCTCATGTGGCATCAGTTAAGCAGGTGCTTAAGAGTAGTAGTATAAAAAATGCCCAAGTGACTCAGGTGTGTCAGACTTATTTTCCAAAGCATTGTAGGTATCTAAATCTCATAAGCCTTATATGTGTGTTCAAGTGCGTCCTATGCTTGTACGTGTGAGAACACATCAAATGCACTTGCCCTGGGAACAATGCAGATATTTGAGCCCCACCTGATTAGGAACTGTTTGCTGGCACAAGGCCCTGCTAGCGTGACAGTACCAACCATGGGACATGAGTTCTTGTTTGCTCAGGGACCTCAAGCACCACACTGGGCAGGAAAGCTATGCCAAGATCAGGCTCCTCCAGGTGAATTTTCAGTCCACCCTCAGGGATCCACCCTGGTGCTTAGCATGGAGTGAGAATCAGGGGACCATTCAATATCCAGCCTCCTTCCCTCAAGGGCTGGAACAGCATCAGGAACTGGGGAGTTTCAGGGCTGAGGTTTGCAGCAGTGATGCTTTAGGTGCCTGACACCACGGGGGATCCCAGAGTTAACAGGTTCACCCAAGAACTACATTTCCTCCTCTGCTTCCCCTATGCCTGCTCTAGCCACTGAGATACAGAGCCATGCTCATTTTTGCTCATTTCCTCTGGCCCAATTTTTCTGCAAAGTGGAACCGTTTGAGGAGGAATTGATGAAAATATGGCCCATTTTCTCTTCTTCAACTCCCAGCAGAGATGGGGCAGGGGCTTATTCCTCTCAGATGGAGGAGGACATTGAGCATAGATCACCATCCCAGTGGGGCTAGTCTAACTAACTGATTGAGGGCTGGTAGAAGGCAATGGAAAGCACACCTTCCAGGAGGGAAAAGACGGCGGGTCAGTCCTCTTCCTTCACCCGGTTCATTTTCTCCTTTAAACCCCTGAAAACTCCCTTTCAACGAGATCCCTTGGGTAAGCACAGAGGCCTCATTTGTGAAGGGCTCAGAGAAAAAGCAGAAAGCACCAAGCTGTTCAGCATTGCCAAGGGACAGAGAACCCTAGACCTGCCCAGAGGCAAACTCTAGGTGCTTGCCAGGCATCAGGGAGAAAAGCTACAGTGCCTGCAAACTGGATTTCTTTTGACCAGCAGCTGCTTACACATTTTGAGAAGCCACGTTTTGGACATAGGTGTGTAAGAGCCTTTGTACACCTAGCCTAAGTTGCCTTTGAAAATTGGTTTTAGATGGCTCTGCAAATATTATCTTACTATTACTTTGTTGAATGGAGATCAAAATCATTTGCTTGTGGAAGGTGTATGTTGACAAGGGATTGATCTTCAGTGCGTAGCTTAGATATCAACTGGACATGGCAGAAACGTTTTCTGTAAGAAAAATGTACTAAGTTCTGGTTTAGAATTCTTGCTTATATAGCAAAAATCAATTCATTTTTATAAAATGTAGGATCAATAATATGTATCTGTGCTCGTGGACATGAGTATTTCTGAAATACCATTCAAGTCACGGCAGGTCTTATTTAAGTTAATGAGAGTTTTGCCATTGATTGTTTGGTTACGTTTCACTTTATAGTTCTTCATTGGTACCTGGTGGTTTTATTTTACACACATTTTAACTCCAGAGTGACAGGTTTTTTTCTTCTTCTTCAGGATTTCTGTCCTCTATTAAAACCATTTGCCTTCCCTTCACTATTGATTACACTCACATACTCTTATCTTTAGCTTATAACTTGTTTTATTCACTATTTTTAAAGTGAAGATAAAACATGTAAAAGGAAAAAGGGAATTGTGTGATTATCCCATGAACGGTGAGGTTTTGTTTTTAGAACATACCTACTTGCTAACAAAACAGAACATTTTTTTGATGGCATGACATATTCCAAACTCTGATAAGGTTTTGGGCTAATTAAATAAGAAGTGAGGTTTGTTAATGTATGGGTTTTATGATAGATGTTAGCATGTCGAGGCTCTCCTTTTTGCTTCATATTTTAAAGTTTCCTTTCATGTGTGTGAAAAATGAGTAAAAGTGTCAAGTCTTATCACACCTGACCTTGCTTTTTGGCTAGCCTCTTTCCCTTATCTATCAAACACATTACTCTCCCCATCATAACGTGGTAGTGCAAACATCGCAGCTGGCCAGCAAACATGACCAAAGCTACCTTTAAACTACCTCTAGACTCTTTAAACTCAACTAAAAGGCTGATTAGGTTCCACCTCTTTGGTCATTATCTCATTTCGATAGCTGCGCAATGAAAAAGCAATCTAGTAAAAAGCTGTCTCATAGGAAAACTGGTTAAAGTGTGTGCTTGCTTAGGAAGGTGTACTTAAAGAAAACAATTTATTCGTTCGTCAAAACCAACTGTGTAAACTAGTTTAGCTGTTTGCCGAGGTTTGGAATGAACAAACGTTGTTGTTTTCCTCCCAGCGCTCCCCGGGAGGGGCCGAGAGGAACCGGGAGGTACCGGTACCGGCCCCAGCCAAAGGCGAGCTCCGCTCCCAGCCACATAGAGCACCCGCGGGGAGCCTGACCCCCTCCTTGGGCAGGAAGAACCCCACCGAGATAAACGATGAGAAAACCCGACCGCACTCCATCATCCCTCTTACTGATGGCAAAGGGGCTGCCCGGGAGGTGCATTAACCCCCCTCGCTGCTTGATCCCTTCTCCTTCCCCAGGAATAATCTTTTTTTTTTTTTTTTTTTCCTCCTTTTCTAAACAAATTTTGAAGAGATTAGGAAGGGGAGGAGAAGCGGGGTGCGGGCGCAGGGCGGGGTGCGAGCCTGCAGCCACTGGGGAAGGAAAACCACAAGCCTTTCTCGGGCGGTGTTTGCTCGGGTTTCTTTTGCAAGCGCGGCACAATGGCAACTATTCAGGAATCAGTCAATATGACCTGGCACTAACAAGCCCTAAAAACATATATGCTTCACTCTTACAGAGCCTAGGAATCATGTTTTTAAGTGGGATTTACTTTACTTTGTCAACAGAACAGGTAAATGCGGGAAGTCCCTGGTGCAGAGCAAAAGCGCGCACCATCCCCTCCTCCAAAAGAAAGAGGCGTTTGGACCATAAAACCACCTTTCCCGGCCAGCTGTAGAGGTCTCACCACAGGTGGTGCTAAGTGACAGGATTCTTCCCTGAGCAGAAAGAAGCTGGAGAGGAGAAATGCCCTGGGAAATGTCGGGACAAGCAAGCCGGCCTCCCTCGGGGGGGGCTTCCCAGGGGTACTGGGAGATGAGAAGGGAGAGGGTGTCCCGGCCGCCAAGGGGTTACGAGCCCGGCGATATTACGAGCCAGGAGATACTCGTCACTGGCACCCACAAGGAAAAAAAAAAAAAAATATATATATATATATATATGGAAAAAAAAAGGAAAAAAAAAAGAAAGAAAAAAAAAAACAGAATTACTGATTAACGTGATCTGTCAATACTCCTTTGCCCCGCGGAACTGGAGCCGATCTATTACCTGGCACCTCCTCTGCCATCTCCCTCACCTTGCCAAGCCCCTGCACCTCTCCCCTGGCCCTGCGTCATGGGCAAACACCTCCGGGTGCCAGGCTGCGCCCGGGGCACCGGCCCGTCCAGGCGCCTCCTGGGGCCGGGCATTGCACGCCCTCCCGGGCTCAGCCTCCATCGAGAGTGGGGGGTTCAGGCTGGATTTGGGGACTCCTGCAGCGTTTGGAGGGCTAATGAGCGAGCTCCCCCCTCCCCGAGGCGCAGGGCAAAGAAGAAAAAGAGAGAAGAGGAGAGTCGGCTGCGGTGGGCGAGGGCTTGCTCCAGGTCACAGCCCTGGCTCTGCAGGAGAAAGGGGGTGAAATAAAAATAATAATAATAAATAATTATTTTTTAAAGAGCAGTTAAAAAAAATTAAAAAGATATTTCCTGCAGCAAAAAAGAAAAAACCATGAAAAACAAAATTAATAGTGGTACCTTAATTAAACCTGCCCCGGATACGCGGCATTGGGGAGCAGCCCGGACCAGAACACCTACCGGGGCTGCCCCTCTCTGCTCACGGGCTGCCCGGGAAGGGACCAACATCCCGCCGCGGGCAACAGCCGCCAGGAACCAGCGGTCCTTGCACAAATGAATTCATCACAAAGCTTGTTAAACAATTTGCAGGGCGGGGATGGTGTGGAGTGAGGGGGTTAAAGGGATTTTGGGGGGGTGTTTTGTTTTTAATTCCCCTCTTGGGGGCAAACAGCAGCTGGCAGCCAAAAGACTTTCTGACTGTTTCATCTGGGGAAAGTGATGGGAAAACTGACGCCTGAATCCCCCCGCATTTTAAATATGCTTGAATATAATTGACCGACCGCCGCTATCAAGCATTGGAGGTGGCTGCTGGTGCAAGACTCGGGTGCTTTGAAAATCCACGAAAATGCTCTTTTGCAGGAAGAACTTGTTAAAAATAAAGGGCGTGGATTAAACTAAGAGGCTAAAGGCGTTTGTTGGTGCGACCATTCGCATCGCGATCGTGTGAGCACTCATCCACCTCTCCCCGTATATCAGATTTTTAGTTCAGAAAAGCCTAGTATCTGCGCCGTACTAGTTCATAGAAACCCCTCGCTGTATTTCCCGAAAACCTCGTCTGTGCTGTAGGACCTGCTGTGTTAAATTATGATCCAAAGGCTGTGGGGTGGGAACAATCAATCAGAATACCTGGGGTAGTGTGTAATGTGTGTGCTCTTGCCAGCGGGAGCAAGCGGCCCCTGAACACAGTCCCCCAGCAGGTTAAATAAATATGATACTATAGACAAACCGAGAGGATCACATGGCCGCATCAATCAGCTGTTGATAAAATACAATCTTCCTTTAATACACGCTGGGAAAGTTATTTAACACTTACAAAACCTGAATCCAGTGCTGTTTCTTTTAGTAAAAGGGGAGAAAAAAATACTCTTTGAAAGTGCAACTCTTCTTAAAAGGCAAGGAGAGGTGACAGTTGCATTTTCCTGGGGGATATAATAGAAAGCTTTTAATGAAGCCACAGACACTGTACAAAGTACGTGAGCCACGATGCTGGAAAAACACAGAAGCTGTTAAAAGAACAAGTCAGCGTAGAAGTGGCCGGAGCCGATTCCAGGCTGCGCATTAGGGTTTATTTCCTTTTCATTCAGGATTTCACAACCCGGGTGGCTGAAAGGCTCCCGAGAACTGTTTCTTCTTGGCGTGCAATTAGGGACGTGCACCTCCAAGGAGGAAGCACCCGGGGCTCTTTCCTCCCAGTTCGGCATTTATCGCGGCTGCTGGACGGTTTGAGCGGCGGAAGAGGCAGGACGGACGTGGGTGCTTTACTGTTAACAGAGCTTGTCAGAGATATAGTAATAAAAGATGAGAATTTCCTAAAAGAAATCAGTTCTCCCGAGTATTTGTCGAAACAAAAAGTTGTTGGCAGTGGCTGATGGGGAGGGGTTTTGGTTGGATTTATTTGGGGGGTGCCCGGTAGGAATGAGTAGGGCTGCCGGGGTGCGATGAGTTTGCCCCGTCTCAGGTAAAGCGGAGTGGAAGAAGTTTTGCCTCCTGAGACAAAAAGGGCTGTCGCTCAAGTATGCTTTGGGATTCTCGCCCATTCGTTACCTTCCCGCTTCCCACTCACTTAAATACGCCCTTTTCTTTTGAATTACCATCACGGTGCTTTGTGCCACTGATACCCCGGGGCAGGCCCGGCTCTGCCCTTCTCCGGATGCGGGCAGAGGTGCGCGGTTCAACACCTCCCCCTGGGCACCAAGCCCCGCTCCCGCCTGCCTGGGTCTCCTCCAGGAGCGGGGAGAAGCCAGCCCAGAGCCGGGAGAGAGAAGGCATAAATCACCGGGCAGCAAAAGCCTCCGAGGGGAAAGGCAGGAGGAAATTCTGACAAGCTTTCCCCTAACAAATGAAGATTAATGCCCACTGTAAAAAGGCAGCGGTTGGAAGTGATGTTTATACAAGAAAAAGTACTGGAAATAGGGGAAAAAAGGTGGGGGACTGGAATAGAGCCCGGGAGGGCGTCATCCCTGTGCTGATCCCAGCCCAGGCGCTGATGAGCCAAAAAAGGCGATCGACGCCTGGTCCCTCCCCGCTGGGACACCCCCGCTCCCGCGTCCGAGTGGGATGCCCCGAGCCCCGCGGGCGCCGTCGGAGCACACCGGGGTGGGAGGGAAGTGGAGGGGAAGCGCTGGGAAAGAGCGGCTCAGGACACGGGCAGCCACGCGTGGACGCGGGGCACGGGAGGGGGGCTTCAGTCTGGTGCCCTCCGAGGGGAGGGCATCCCGCAGCCGGCCCTGGAGGGGCTGTGGACGCCTCCGCTCCTCTAATCGGTTTGGAAAGTTGCGCTAAAGAGCTCTTTACCTGCAAGAGACACCCTTAAGCACTCTCCAGGGGCTTGTTGGGCAGATGTAATGGCAAGGCCAAGGGGGTCTTGTTTGGCTAGACGTAGGGACATTTGTCATGGCTGACCTGTGAACTTCAGCTTCTAAGCCCAGAACTGTAAGGAGAGGCTGGGGCTAATGTAATAAAGCAAGAGAGACAAGAGGAAAGGCCTATCTTGCCCCAGGGCCACCACATGTTCACTCCGTTTTACTGTCAGTGCTACATGGAAGCTGTGGCTTCATTTCATATTCCATTAATATTTACAGCGGCGATTGAATTTCCCATTACAAAGTTCACCATACACACACTGCTAATATGAAATATTAATAGTATTGTGCACATTATGAAAAGTCTTACTATTAAAAAAAACATACAGATATACTGGGCAATTTGCACGGGTAAATTAATTTACCGTGCCCACCTGAACCAGGGGACCCGCAGCCGGGGTTGCGCGGGGGGGCACGGGAGTTGCGCGGGAAGCAGCCCCGGAGCTCGGGCGGCGCCGCAGGAAGCAGCATGTCCCTCGCAACGCGAGCTCCATCCACGGGCTTGAGTCGTTTGGTTTGGAAGGGTCACATTTTCCATCTGGGCTGGGGCATCCTGAGGACGGGACATGCCCAAAGCGGCTTTTGCCCGCAAAGGGATGGGGCCGGGGGAGGGAGAGATCAGGTGGGTCCGATGGGGACAGAGGGGTTGTAGTTGTTTTGACGGCTTCCCCCAGCTCGGCTTTGAAGCACAAGCAAACCCTGTGGGTCTAAAAGAGGAGCAATCGGGCATCAACTTACTTCGAAGACTTCAGCTGAGTCAGTTCTCAGTTGCTGCTCAGGGCGGACGGGGAAATCTTATCTCCTGTGAAAGGAAAATTGGCCGCGAGAGTCCCAAAAGTGCCCTGAGGATCAACTGAAATGAAAGTAAACCGATAAATCGCGTGGAAAACAGAGCAGTATTGAATTTAACCGGTGCAAACTTAGACGTTCTCCTGGAGCACTTGCTGTGCTTCATTTGAGAGAGCTACCCGGGATTATTCTGCTCTATTATTTTTATTACATTTTTATAATTCTCAACGCAAACAGCCCTTCATTTCGATGCATCGCAAATCTGCACGTTCTTGGGAAAATATGAATTTGCCATTTACGTGTGAGCAAGGTGCAGGGAGAGGAAGGAGGGAAGTTTGGGGAGCAGCGGGGTTGCAGCACTGGCTGGGATGGCCCACAGCTTGCCATGCAAGTCCCCGCAGGTATTTAAGATATTAGGAAAAAAGTTCGATTTTTATACTATTTTTTTCCCCTGAGATAACTCTTTAATTACTCTGGTGCCGCTCTGCAACTCAGATTCCTTTTAACACCCCCCCCCCCCCCCCCCTTGTTTTCCGTCAGGAGCTGGGTTGTATTGATCTGCAGGGGTATTTACTTTCTGCAGATTGCAGTAAGTAAAAGCCGCTGGAGAGTCACTCTCTTCACCTTGGATCTTCGGTGAAGGTTGTGTTTGAACTTCCCTGGGAGCGTTTCACCTCCCTGCTCTGCCAGATTGAACGGTTTCCTCTAGGTCTGGGCCCCTGCTAAGCTGCGCCTAGGGTTGATTTTTTTCCCTGCCGTATTTTGGCCATGGGGAGAAATCAGAGCCAAAGGGAAGTCCCTGGGCAGCCAGAGGTGCTGCAGATGTGGACAGAGCTCTATTTGTTAGCCAGCAGATCATGATGGCTCCTGTTTTCCCAAAGCTTCCCACACGCACGACGAATAGAGACTATTTATGACTCTTAATAGATCTGGATTAAGGTAATTTAGGAATCCTGAGGTTCGCCGCTCAGCTCAGGGAGATGACAGGCTCTAGGAGGTACGGATGGGTGACATTTCCACCATGAGATCCGTCCTTCCCCCCGCCCTGCTCCCCCCTGAGCTCCCCCCTTCCAGCCCTAAATGTGTCATGCTTTGTCACATCCTCTGCGTGTGTGTTTTTAGAGAACATTTGAATAAAAGGCTCGATGCCAGGTATTGGTGACACAGTGGGTGGAATTTGCAGCCTTTCCACAAAGAGTTGGAAGCCTCCATTTGCATAAGGTCAGGGTACAGCTTCTCACAGAACTTTAGCAGCATCTCTGTCTCTTAGCAACACTCTTGCACTCTTGGTCCCTGCATTAAATTGACTGGTCCTTTCCTTTTCTTCCTTTCATAAGGAGGCTTACAATAAAATGTCACCCTTCCAACCTGTGCCTGTCACCCAGTAGGTCATCTGTTTCTCTTACACCTCCTTCCACCCCCCCCCCCACTTCATCTCCAATTAGGGGATGAGATTATTCATTTGGTGGATTCCCAAAACTGCTTCATTTTTAATTTTGTTAATTAATATTAATAACATTTCTCCCTTTGTATTAATAAAAAGAAGCCCTCATAAACAGTGAGGAGATAAGGAGCAAATTGCAGGCACCTGCAAAACAATGGGATTGGAGAGGGGTAATAAGGCGAGTGGAGATAGAGAGAGCAAGGTTTAGGTCATCCTCTCCACCCATTTAGTTGATGCAGGGTTGAACTCAGCATGGAAGCCTTCAATGTGCTCAGAATATTAGAGTCACCCCTCTTGGCTCCGGCATGGGAATTGGTGACAGAATACAGATGCTGATAGGTGGTGTTAATGGAGGGTCAGGCTTGGACAATAGTATCCATCACTTGCCTCATGGCTCTGCTGTCAGATGGAGTCATTTCTGACTGCTCTATCACCAAGATTTGGGAGAGAATCAGTTATTACCTTCAGCTTGGCAGCGGTAGATACAAATCTATGCCCAAAGGACTGGAAAAAATCACCCACTTCCCTCTCTCTCTTCCAGAGTGAGTTTTTCCCCTTTCTAAATTAATTAATAAATAAATAAAATACATTAAAAAAAGGGGGGGAGATAAAAAGAAAACTAAATGTCCATGCCACTCAATATGCCCCTCTGCTACAAGTTGCTGGGAAAAAAACAGCCCCTCATTGCTCAGCCTCAGAGTTCCCGCACTGTGACACTTTTGTACGGAAGATTATGGTGGATCCTCGAACTTTGAAGCCTGCTCTCAGAGTCTGTGTCTTTTCCCACCCAGGGCTCCGGGCTCTGCATCGCTCGCAGGAGGTAAATCCTGCCTGGGGGTGATGGGGCTGAGCCCGACCCGCTCCGGCTTCACCCGGGGCGGGGCGGGGATTATTGATCAAGTGCCCCCATTAACTTGAAGACCGGGGCTAAAGGACAAACTTTAGCCACGGAAAAGCTCTCAATTTCCCCCTTCCTACTTTTTAAAGGTATTTAAGTGGTGATAGCCGTTTTAAATTCAGTCCTGGTTTTATTCCCCGGCTCCCCTTGGCGAACTGATCCACTTCTGAGGAGGAGCGGCTTGTTTTCTCTAACACGTTATCTACCTCTTGAGTGGTGCAAATGCTGAGGTGAAACCCGGTGCTTTTCAGCAGTATTCCTTCAAAACTCTTCTTCAAACGCCCCCCTCCCTCCCCGCTGCTCCTCCCGAAGCTTTCAGACACTGTAATTCCTGCAAGATAAATTCTCAGGTAATGGGTTCTGAGAAAAAGCAACAGAGGTTAGGAGTCAACTACCTCCTCTTTAATAATTCACATGTCATATTTCTTCCACTTTTTCAAGTTGGCTAAAGAAGATGGGCAGGGCTGGGACAAGCAGACACTTGAGTTTATTATCCTGGGGACCCACGGAAGGGCGATGCCCTCTCTTCCTCTAGAAGAGGGACAAATCCCACTGCCTGGCTCCCGGATTGCCATCTGCTCCCCAACTCCTAGCGACTTCCCAAAGGAAAGCTCGTTTCCCATCATACGCGCTCCTGCCTGACTTTCCTCTTCCCAGGATCCCACCTTCTCCTCTCCTGTCTACCTTTAAAGTTGATAATCGTCCCTGCACCTCTTTTACTACCATAAAAGACAATGTAAAAATAAACCTCAGCAAGAGCCCAGACTGTATTTTTAGTATATGTTATTCTTTTAACCAATGCAGTGTGATTATGTCTCCCTGACTTGTCACACTCTTTCACATGGGATAGTTTTCTGTTCACGTTTCTAAAACTTTCGGGGCTCGCTACCTCAAATTCCAACAGTTTTGGATAACCAAAGGGAAGCTGGGATTTATCGGGAAGCTGGGATTTATCGGAAAGCTGGGGCTGGGCTGTGTCCCTCCAAAGCAGCAGCGCGACGAAACACAAGGAAGAACTTGTCTCTGAAGTGGAAGAATCCAGACAGTTAGATCTTCCGAAATTTGTCATGATACAGGTCCCTCAAAAGAGCACAAAAATGTTACCTTGTAATCCCAAGTGTCTCCGTCAATTTGTTTTATTCAAATCGCTTTTAGAAAAACTTCCAGGATTTCCTAGTTTTCCACTTTCTCGCCTCATCCTTACTTCAGCCACACTCCCCCAACCCTCTCCTCCAGTGTGAGAGTGGAATAATGTCATGTACCTACGAAGGTGTCCGCTGCATTTTAACGTAAAATATAAGAAAAGGAGAAGAGAAGCGTCTCCCTGAGCCGATCCAGGTGAAAACGCGGGTGGCAGCAGAGCGAAGAATGTCCTTATTCTCCTGGGAGCTGCCTCTTTTCTCCTCTTACTATATTATGATTTTCCTCATGCTATGGTTTGAAGTCAACCTTTTTTATTTTTTCAACAGTCTTTCATTGAAACAGCAACACATTTTAACTGATCTTTTTGCAGTGTAGTCTCTTATGTGTCTTATCCAGAAACAGTAAATCTGTCTTACCTGTCAGATTTCGGTAACTTTATACATGAAACGGAAGAGCAAGCAACTTTGGGGGATTTAGCAAAAGGACTTATCAGTGTAAGTAAGGGTAAGAACAAACCCTGAGGCCCATGAGACATTTGCTCTTGTGATACTGGCCAGGGTTTGTTACAGTTTTGGTTAGGGGCTCATGATTTTCACCCTTCCTGCAAGCATCATTTCCAGAAACAGGCAGCTCCGGTTCACGGTGCAGATTGCTCTGGGATTTCGTTGGGGTTTGGTTTTTCCTTCGGAGGAAACCCCTCATGTTACTGGGGGGGTCAACACTACTAAAATGAATAAGACCCCTGAGCCAAAGAGAAATAGCAGGCTCCAGAAGCTGCCAGTGACCTGGGAACGCAGCATCGGGAGGGCAAAGGGATGCAGAGGTGCTGTGTGCTGTGATTTGTGCCCAATGCATCTGCCTCCCGTTCTTCCGATGAAAAACCGTGTGCCTCACGGCTTGCGCAAGGGTGTCAGGCTGACACAGAGGTCACCCGTGGGTACACTCGTGTCCTCATAATGTCTTTGTATTGTAGTGTTCTCACCGCCCCGAGGAGGATGAGGGGCTCCCGGGCAGGGCTCACCTGCCATAAGGCATAACATTACCCAGGCTGAAACTCTTAAATTTACACTCTGACACTTCAAAACTTCTTTATTTTCGCAGACACGACTCTTCTCCCCCTCCTCCCGGCTCCCGAGATGTGAGTTTATTTTCCCAGTGCCAAACCTCTCCCAGAGACACCCGGCAGGCGCCGAGCAGGGCTGGAAGGGAGAGACTGAGCCGTCCTCCATTGGCAACCAGCAATGAAACGCACTTGAAAAGCTGCCAGGGAGAATTAGGATGGTAGCCCTATCCTGCAGAATCAGATGGTTTACAGTGTCCCTGAGCAGCTGTTAAGCTTGTTGGGTTTTTATTAGTATTATTATTCTTTTCCGGCATATTTCTTTTTTTTTTTTTTAACACCTGCGAAGTTTGTCTATGAGGATGCCACTAAAGACAGAAGTACTGAGTGCTTGACAGACTCCATAAAGTCCTTGGCATCCTTCTAACGACGTGACGGGTCCAAGGACTAAGAGGCGGGAGCGCGGCCCCGTGGAGAGCCTCTCCCGGCACCGGCTGGGTGTCAGCCCGTCTCTGCAGGCGGACAGAGATGCTCCCCTGGCCCCAAAGAGGAAGGAGATGGAGGACTTGGGTGGGGAACCTGATTGGATTTGGGCGGGGGGGAACTCGATTGCGGGTGGTTCCTCCTGCCTCAGTCACACACAGCTCGTTCTGCGCCATGTGAAGCAGGAGAGAAGCTCTCTAAACATTCAGACAGCCCCGATTTAATAGCAGAAAAAGGAGGTCTGGTGCTGTCCGGTCCTTGTTTTCGGAGGAGGTGGCATCGGTACAGGCGCTACGCCTGGCAGGAGCCCCCTGCTCCGCGCATCCGCGGCGCAGAATGCGCTGCCCGGTGGCCGCGGTCCATAGGGGTTTCTGCTCACACCTATCATCTGAAGTCGTCTTCGCTCTGTCCTCCAAACATCTGGAGCATCCCTCCCTCCTTCTCTCTCCTCCCCCCCCTCACCCCCCCCCGCCTTGATTCCACTCGCTGTTTCTCCTTGAGCTCTCCAAGCCTCTCTGCAACTTGTCATAAACTGTAATAAACTGGTCTTTTCGTCGGAAGTTAAAAGTCCAGTGGGCACCGGATCCATTTCCAGCCGACAGCAGAGAAGGGAGGCAGGACGATGGGAGGGTGATCGCTTTTGTCTGCCTCCAGGGCTTCAACCATTGCACAGAGAGGGCAGCAGGACCCCTGCGTCCCACCTAGGTCCCCCGCTCCCAATCTTCCAGGGTAGTGCATTGCAAACTTTTGGGGTCTACCAGCACCACACTGGGATCAAGGCTGGGGGTCCTGGGGCTGGGGGTCCTGGGTAACCCCTGCCCCAGCAGAGCCCCAGGTCCCTGTCAGGGAGGGCATTAAAGAGGAGGGCATCCTCATGTCCCCATGGCCCAGCCCAGCTGTGCAAATTATTCTTATTCTTATTCTTCTTATTATTATTATTATTCTTACTTATTATTATATTATTATTATTTCTTACTTGTATTCTTATTCTTTATTACTATTTCTATTACTAATATCATTAGATTACACTGGAAGACACAACTGCTATATGCTAAATATACTATTATCTATTACATAGAAGACAACATCAGACACATGTGCTGAACATGTGCTCTTTTTATGTACCTATTCATATGCATTGAGAATAACGCACAACATGAACATCTACAAATATGTGCTGTATATGTATGCTTATATACATATGTACATTTATAAACATATACTGTATATATATGTGTGTGTTTGCACATAGAGTAGGTGTGTGTACATAGATATATAAGACAGTGTTTCCATGTGTTATACTACACAAGAAAACGTTCATCCTGCCCGGTCTGGTGCTTCCTCTGTTGACAGAGGTGGTGTTGGACTGGAGAAGTACACCAGAATATAAGGTGTGAGAAGCCAACGAGCCCTGAAGTAGTTACCCGTGATTTTACATCTTTGTAAAGACAAAGCAAACTAATAACAGGAGGTGGGTTGAAATTACGCGTGACAAAGGCGCACTGTAACCCCAGCACTGCCCGACGCGTCCTGGCAAGGGGTCAGGCTGCGCGGCTGGTGGCGGGGCTGCGCCTCTGATCAAGTGTTTATGGCCACTGTATCTTTGCATAACATTTACTTTGCTTTCTTTAATGGTTTCCTCCACTTCTTTCCCCGCTCCTCGCTGCAAACAGCTTCAGTTCAGCCCCAGCCCCTTGTGATGATATCAAGAAAGGTTTTTCTGTTTTTTTATGGTCAAGCCAAAGCGAGGTCATTCTAATAATACCCAAGGTCACTGGTGGGAGCCACCGAGTCTCCCAGTCATTTTTCATTTGCTTGCAACAGTTAATGACAGTCACAGGGATGGAACTGGGAGCTGATGGCCATGTGATGTCACCAGCACATGCTAGGGGATTATAAGGGCAGGTACAGGGCAGGGATGTGGATTAAAAATGAGGGGGGGGAGGTGGAAATCACTATTAACTGCTTCACTCCAGCAGCTTGGTAGAAAAAAAAAAGGTACAGACAAAGGAGTGGGATTTTTTCCTCTCCCCCCTCCAAATCAAAGCTCCAAAATGCCAGCTCAACTGCTCCACTTTTCCATAGTGACTCAGCTGGAAAAGACCTGCGAAGAGTGTGAGAGGAGCACTGCTTACTGTACCAGCTGCTGGGCAAGAGGTTGCAAAAGCAACCTTGCAATTACTCAGGGGCGTTCCTCTCCCTCCCACCCGAACCAAAAGCCTCATCTTTCCTCCTGCTGCCAAGGGCAAAGCCTGTGGTGACAGCAGCAGGAGTCAGACCTAGGCAAGGTTTTGGACGTAGGAAGGTTTGTTGTGGGTTTTTTGCGGTCGTTTTGACTTATGCTTTCTATTCTAGCTGCCGACTTGGAAACAAGAGGAAAGGAAAAGAAGCAGGCCTCCCTGTTAGGTCACTCCCTGGTTGGGATGTGATGTTCCTTGGCTGGAGGAGCCCTGGGGGATGTGGGTATTGATTTAACTATGTGCACCAACTGCGAGGTTCACCCTGCTGAGTGCCCCTCACACAGCCATCCTCACCCTCAGCCCTGCCCCTCGCCTCTGAGGAGTCACCCCAGAGATCTCAGTCCTCATGTGTGGTCCATCATTTAAACCCATGTACTGAAACATTAGAGGCTGGAAAGCCATGAGCTTGCACCAGCCTACAGGGACCAGAGGAAGAAGTTCCCTTATAATTTAAAAAATATAGTTATATTCTGCTCCAAAAGGTGCAGTAAAATGTTTTTAAACTGTAGGATAGCTAATAGTTTGGACAAAATACTCTCGCTGGGAAATAAAACGAAAGAAAGATAAATCGCATATTAATCTTCACTCAGCCTCTCATCATTGCACTCTTTTGTCTTAGTTGTCTCATCTTATTGCATTTATTTATTAAACATGAATTTCTTGTAGCCTTTGTTTCTGCATTTGAATTCTTTTCTGACATATTAACTGCACAGTAGCCGCAAGTTGCATTATTATTGTCATCAGGTATCTTTTAAAAAAAGAATTCCATAAAGAAAGTTGCATATCACTTGAAATTTTTGTCCAATAACATGGTTTTTAATCATTCAATCTACAAAAGCAAAAAGAACACTCATTGAAATGTGGCAGTTCCAAATAAAACAATTAAAACAGAAAAGAAACCTCACTGTTGAGGCAAATGGACTTTTATCAACTCCTTTTCAAGGCAGAATGGATCAATGGGATGAAGAGAAGAATTCAAACTAGTGTTTTGTCCAAACAGTTGTCCAAAGTACACTGGGATATGAGAAACCTGGGCTTCCCATTTTCTGTACCTGTACCTCCTCTTAATGCTTATTCCTGCAAGTAACTTTTTCTTCAAATGCTGTGTCTCTTTTGGATGAAAAGGGAGAAACAGATGCAGCTGGAGGCTGAATTTTTGAGCCAAATCGTGCTGTTGTAAACAGTTGTGGCTGCAGTGAACCCTCTGAAGGATGCTGAGCTGCGACAGTATATCTGCTCTGAGACATGTTGTTAAGGATCTTCAGGTGTTATCTGGTATTTACTTCAGCAGTTCTGTCAGAATCAAAGGCTGGTTTGTTTATTTCTTTTACCTGAGAAGACACAAACCCAGGTGCTGCTCCTCAGATGAGAAGAACACTGTGTGTTCTTCCTATCTGCCTATTTTCCACAGAAATTAATAATGTCCCGGTTTACAATTAGGCCTGACTTGATTTATCGTAGTTAATAGGATTAGACCATCAGCCTATCTCAAGGATATTCAAATGCACGGGAAGAGTGGTACCAAGATGCTGGTGTCTTTCTTCTCCTCCTGTGGTGGGCATAATGACACACCTCCAAGCAGAGGGGATTTGTCCGGTGGGAGCAGGCAGATTATCTGTATCTAGTGAAACAAGGCGTGCATGGCAACCTTTGCCAAGGCTCAAAGCCAGAACCTACTCACTATAAAATAATTGTGTCACTACCTAACCAAGGCACTCTTCATGTCTCATTTATCTTTTGACTGTAATTGAATGGTTGAAAAGCAAAAAATGTAGACAAATTCCAGATGTATTGAGATCTGTTTCTTTCTCTGCTACCATGGCCCATCATTAGATAGTTTCCCTCTCTGTACAGAAGGTCAGAGAGTATAAATATAAATTGCATTTTGCATTACTTCTAGATGAGTGAAGCTGTCAAAGCAATAATATAAGCTTTCAGTCCCACATTCTACCACTTCTTTCCCATTTTTTGGCCAGGAGGTCATGTGCAAATTGAACGTGACAGCCCAGACGACATGTCCAACAGGCTTATATTGTTAGACTGTTCTGCCATGGCACTCATCACAAATTAAACCCACATCGGACTTAGAGTTCTTCAGTAGCTGCTAACAGTAGCTCAGACTTCTTGCAAAAAAGTTTATGTCCACATCAAGCGTATTTATAGAAGAATAACAACTCTTCTGGAGGATCTTGTTGGAAATGCAGAAAAGAGGTAAAAAATTCTCACAGGCAAACCTGAAAGAGCTGATCATAGTAATGCAAACTTTTAGTTGTCTGAAAGCTGGATACATTTATTGTGTGTGTATGTGTGTACTCCTCACTTCTGTAAAATCTTACTCCTCCATGAAGTTTAGGTGAACATTCTGTTATCTTGTAATAAGAAATAATTCAGTATTTAGTAGATACTTTTGCTATCAGCATTCAAAAGAGGGGAAACAATCCCCCAGTTGTCCACCTCTTTATGCAAACAAAGTTAGCTTCATGTCTGTTGGATAAAACATTATGTATGCCAGCTAATAGCATTGATAATTTGGAAATAAATGTGTATTTGTAGCATTAAAACCAGCATGGGCAGTCTCCACTAGCAGCTATTCGGATGACGTAGTCTAAATTAATTTGTGAAAATAAATGCTGCTGAATATTGTATTTTATATTAACTCAGAGCGAAGTTTGTCTACAGAACACCAAAAGGATAAGATTGAGATTGTTGTCTTCAGCTGGAGTAGAATCAGGTGTCAAAGTAGCTTTAGCAAGTTCTTTCTGCTGTGTACAATGTTGGAGAAAAGATAATGCTGACTGACAGTGAAACAAGATTGCTCTGGGGACAGAAAACCAGATTTCAAACCCTTCACCTTTAGGTATCTAAAAATGCAGCACAGGTTGTGAACGATTGAAAATTCTTAGCACCTGGCAGCAGTCTGCTGGCCTGTGCTAAAGAGCTGGTGGTCTTAGTCCAAATCTTGGCAAAAAGGAGCTCACATTATAAATGACATTATCTGGCAAATCTTTGCAGTCATCTGAGCAGAGGGGCCAGGAACTAACTTGGCACAGAAACCCATGCTTTCCCTCATTGCAGAAATGTTCTCCCTAGATAAGGGCTGAGGCATACAATGGATCAAGAAAAGTCCCTGCCACTCTTGCTCTACTAGCTTTCCATGAATAAACAAAGAGCTCCATTTTCAAGGACTATCAGGCTTTTGCTTTTTTCTCTTTTTTTTTTCAGGACTAAACTTAGAGTGAAGAGTTTGAGTCCCATCTGGTACAAACTGGTAGGGGCTTTGCAGGCTTCAGTACAGCTACACTGATTTACACCAGATGATGCCATTAGAGGACTGAACTACCCAACAATAGTTATAAAAAATATCTTTGATTATGCATGTGCAACAGCTATTTATGTTTACATTGCAGAGATTTGCATGTAGCACAGTGGGGAGTATTTTATTTCTTCAAAACATTGCACCAGCATAAATAATCCACCGACATTCAAATGAGCAAAGAAATACCCGCTTTTAACCACAAGATGGACCATAAAGGTTTTTATTTACACGTCTTTTTCAAACATATTTGTCAATAATCCCTCAATGCAAAGTTCATTCTAAAGAAAGAAACATAGAAAAAGAAAAAATGAAGATATGTTCTTTCCCAGGTGGTTCTATTATAGATTGCTGCAAACAGCAAGTGAGTCTAGGTGCAACCAGACGATCCTGCACGAGAGAGAGAAGAGGATGGGGGAACCAGGGGAAAGTAGGACATCAAAAACACCCCATAAAAGGCAGTACCATACCTCATTTGACAGTGTTCAAAGCAAATTGTCAAGGAATACAAACCGGTTCAAATCCAGACTGAATACTTCAAGCAACTGGTTGCAAACCTATCAAAGGCAGAGGTGGAGATAGTCGTGTGGAAAGTGGGAGATGTTCTGTTGAAGTACCAGCCTAGAACAGCACAACAGAAATTAGCACTGGAGGAATTACACTGACATTTAAGCTTTCAAAATGGAAAATGCTTAAAATGTGCAGTAATACATTGTACTTCTAACTCACAAGGGGAAAGGGAGATGAAAGTGCAGGTAATATTCCTTTGATGTCAGAACTACATACAGAGTCTCCTGCTTGACTTCTGTTGGGTTAGGGTTTTATGTTTATTTTTCTTTTCTATTTGCTAATTGTGCTTTGGTGGTGCTTTGAAAGCATTAAATTTCTCAAATTGAGACACATTGCCCTGGCTGCATAAGCTTGATGCCCAGCAAAGAACTGGAAGATGAACAGACATCATTTTCATGGCCTGGCTCCCTCCATTCACCTTCACGTCTTCCTTCAAATGCCCCAAATGCTGGTGACAGTTACACAGGTATGGCGTAGCAGCATAGCCATGATTGCAAGGATAGCTCATCTCAGCATACGTCTTTGGATGGACTCACTCAAACTCCATTCAAAATGCCACAGAAGCCATTTGGAGACTGCTGCATGTCTTTCATACCCAAAAGAGCTTGCTGTATTTGAGAGGAACCTCTACTTTTGCCAAGGAAGTTGGGGCAACAGCAGGAAGCTTAATCAGAACATGAGGAGGAAGCAGAGACTCAAAGACTTGACAACTCTGTGATCTCAGTTGCTTCTTTTGCTGAATCCTGGAATTAAAACTGGAGATTTTCCCACATTCATTCCTGACAGAAGTAGATTTTGCCCCACATGGGAAACCACACAGCACTGAACTCACCTGGGTGGTTTGGCAAGGGCTCTAGTCTGTTGTTCTATGCAAACCACGTTGCCTCAGTTTCCCTAACAACGGAATGAGGATGTGATAATGATAATCTGCCTCTTGGGAGCACTCTGAACAGTAATTAGTGTTTTTATTAGCTCTTCCAAGATGAAATGTGTCACATAAACGGTTATCAAACTGATTTTAATTGGCAAGGGCTTGAGAAAAATTTCTATCATAAAAGGATATATTTGAACAAGTGAAGGAGCTGGTGGACTTGATCCTGGCACAAAGCTGCCCTTTTGTGTGACAGACAATGTGAGCTCAGGAATGGGGGAAGGAGAGCCATCCCACCTGACTCACTGGGTCCTTTAATGAGAGTCTAAGATGAGAAGTCATATAAATTATATGCTCAGGACCAGTAAGAGACAGAAACCCCAGTTCCATTTCTGAAGACAACAGGGTGAAAGCGAGCTGCTCTAGAAATCCTGTCTGCTCAAAGCAATGGAAGAACAGAAAAACACAGCTCCAGGTTCTAGCAGAGCAATTTAACTAGGGGAGCACATGCTTAGTTGGGAGATTTCAAACACCAGTCAGTTGGGATAACTGCAATTCTATATCTGTGGATTTGTTTTCCTCTCAAAGCAGATATCTCTATTTTGATGGCTGTTGGAGGGGTGTGGAGGGAGGGAAATAAGCTACTGTCTTTAAAACCCAGACTTTAATCCTAGCAAACTAGCCAAGCCTCCAGGCACACTGCTCACCAGAATTTCAGCACAAGAGGAATCTGTCATGTTATCACTACAAAATGGGGCCAAATTTTCAAAGATGTCTCTGCAATGAGGCTCAGAAATGCAGGACTAAGCCATCAGGGGATTTGCATTCACAGTTTGGGTTTCCAACATGACAATGAGAAGTTTAACTCCAAAGACAACTGTGTTGCACGAGTGCATGTAAAAAAAACCAAAGTGATAAAAGCCTCTTTTCATTTTCCGGGACAAGCATGAGTAAACTAAAGTGACAACTGTACTCTCACTTTGCATGCAGGCTTCCTTTGATTTTTCATGAGAGCTTGGACACCCAGAAGCTGTGTTCATAGGGGCTAATCAGGAAACAAAAGAAGTTTTAAAACTTCTCTTTTGAAATCAATGGATGTCGAGCACTGAAGTCACCCAATGGGTATTGATTTCATACTTCTGAAATGTATTCTGTTTATGATTGTAAAGCTGTCTCTGGATCCTTCAAGGGGATATAGATGTCCAAGATATCAGGGAGCATAGTGATAGAATGAGGGGTAATGATCTAAAACTGAAGGAGGGTAGATTTAGATTAGATATAAAGAAGTTCTTCACTGTGAGGGTGGTGGGACACTGGCACAGGGTCCCAGAGAAGCTGTGGTTGCCCCATCCCTGACAGTGTTCAAGGCCGGGTTGGACGGGGCTTGGAGCAGCCTGCTCTAGTGGAAGGTGTCCCTACCTTCCAGGGTGGTAGGGTGTTCAAACTAGGTGATGTTTAAGGTCCCTTCCAACCCAGCCTATGATTCTGTGTTTGTATGATTCCATGATTCTATGATTCTATGAAGATGAATCTGTTCTAAGTCCAGTCCTTTGTGTCAGCAGAGTGAGCACAGGTAGAGCAGGGTCACTGCTTGCTTGCTGTGTGAGTGGAGGTGGCTAAGAGACTACAGTGTAGAGATCTGAACAGACTTGGACAGTTTTGATGTGATTATAGACTTCCCTTCCTTAGCGGCACCAGCTCTTGCAGGCTGCCAGATACATTGAGTGTGCATCTAAATCTGGTGTTTATTTTTCACTTGATTTTACTCTCCATGATTTAACCAGCTGGGTAAGCAATGTTTCTCTTTCCAATTTTATTGCTAACAGGTTGTGCCATGGCTCCCTTTCTTCTGCAGTTCATGCATTTTTAAACTGGTATCTGCTTTAATAATATTTACAGCTAATATGTCCCTTCTACAGTCACCACACTTACAGCATACTTTCAAGGGTCAAGGCTACAGTGTCAGTGGTTTTCACGTTTTCTCCCTATCTAAAAAGAGGAGTTTGGGATGGTCTTGTGCCATACACTTCAGGTCATTCATTTAAGTGTACTTCCTAAACTGTCACATTAGTGCAGTCCCAAAGCAGAGTGTATAATAACACAGTGGATGCTGCATGAGATGCTCTTCTGGGGTAGAGTGACATAGCTGTGCAGTCTACCATAGTTTAAGGTAAATTTTTGAAGCTGGTCTCTGATTTCTGTGAGCCCACAAATAACCCACACAGTTATTTGTGTGTTTACAGGTATTTCATGTTTGCTTGCATAGGAATTAATTACATGTATTTTCATGTATTGTGATAAAATACAATTAAAACAGCTGTAAATTTATTGAGCTGGAATCTTTTTTCTTCTCTTTTTTCCTCCTCCTGTCTTCCCTTTAGTGAATGACTTATAAATTAATGCTTAGGGAACCTGGCTATGATGCAGAGAAAACTCGTGTTCAAAGCTTCTATTTATCTTTCTATTTATTTCACTCTGTGAATATCTTCACTGTGGGTCAATTTGTTATCCTTATTGGTTTTGACCAGAAAGTCATACATAGATTTGAGAAGTCTTCAAGTTTAACAGAAATAGATGTAATTTATTTTTAAACATTCACATTTTCCAATGGAAGAAATGCATGCACATATGGATTCCAAGTTAAAAAGTCTCGGGGTCTCCTCTGCCAGAAGAGTTTGTTAGGGATGTGGTTCGGGTGAACTGACTACAACCTCTTCCCTTTCCCAGTATCTGCAAGTAGGCAGTGCCCGAGGTGAGAGGAGGAACAGTCAGTGATCCTCAGCCAGGGTGAATTGACCCTTTAACCAATACACAGTCACCATTTGCTTCCCAGGTCGTCTCCTCTAACACACAATTTTATATTGTCCTTATTGGAGCCTTGATTTTTTTCATTGAAGAGCTGCAACCATTTGCTTTATTTTTCACAGCTCCAAGATCAGTAATAAACACATACTATCACTTTCTTTCCCCAAAGCATTTACTTTTTGGATCCCCTTTATCCTGCGCTATCGGGATATGCTGTCTAGATATGCTATATCCTCCAGATATGCTATAATAAGCTAGTATTGTTATTGGGATGGTTAAGAGCCAATAAAATATTTCTGGAATAAAATAATCTCTGATGCATAAGTGTGCGTGAAGAGGAATGGCCAATATTTGCAGAGACTCCTATTCATACCCATGGGTGGAGAAACTCAAAACACCAGCCCAAATCTGAATTTGCTCATTAGGTCTACGCTGAGCAAACGAAGATGGGGTTGAAGAAACCAGTTACTACAATTATCTGTTCCTTTGCAGACATCTGTGTCAGCCAAGTTCTCACTCTCCTGCTTTGTCACCCACCGCAGGCTGTTGCTTTGGTGATGCCTGACATAACACAATCAACCAATACCAAATGTGACCATCCTGAACGTTAGCACCAGGGCTCATATCCATTAAGGTGTTTGGGTGTCTGCTCACTGCGATGTGGCTCTACACCATTGGGTTGAGTGACACCGCAGTGACCGAAGCCAGGGGCTCACCTGGCTCTGCAGGACTCCCCCAAAACACGGGGCACCAGGTGGTGCAAAGCCACTGTTGTGCATCCGGTGCCATCTGCCCTCCTGGCCATCAGCACGGAGGCTCTTGGATGCGCCAGCAAGTCCTGGCTGCCAGAGCAATCCCTCGGTGCTGCTGACAGCTTGTATGAGGGACAGGACTGTGTCCAGATGGCCCCAGATTTCGAGGAACTGCACTGAGAGATCAGAACTGAACTCACCCCTCCCATGTCAGTGGTGGGGGCTGAGAGCTCTTTCTTCTCCCATATCTCCCATACCCTACTCCCGTCGCCTGCCATCCCTGACAGTATCATCACTGACAACGCCATCCCACCACCACACAGGTTGGCAGACATCCCTGGCTCCTCCCAACCTGTACCGCCTGTCACCTTCCCTCCACCACCCTTCTGAGGTCCAGCCTGGTCTGCTGTGTGCCCCTTTCTCCTCCTTTCTGTGTCTCCTTCCTCTCTGCAGCCTCCCATCTGTCACCCAACCCAAAAATCAAGTGATAAATCACTTTTCTCAGCATCCTGTGCCTCTCTTGCAGGCATCTTTTACACTCCTTTTTTCTATCCTACAGCAAGGTCATACTTCTTAACCTCACCTCCCAGATGCACATATGCTTTCTTTTTTTATATATATCATTCTTTCTTACTATATCAGAGGTCTTTTTCACCAATGATGCCAGCTTGAATCATCTGTTTAGCCACATCTTATACAACTGCCTTTTTTCCCTTCATTCCCCTTATCCTCCCTTCATGGTACTCCTTCAACATAAGAGTGGCCAAATAGTCCCACTTTCCTATCACTTGTGAAATGTTCCTGAGGTGGGAAATTTAAGAAAAATTGTTGAGATCATGACAAACAGGTCAAATGTAGCAGACAATCTGTCTCATAAGTTGTCATTTACTTTAAAACGGACACTGGATGCAAAGTATGTGACAACAGTGTAAGGTGGTGGTAATGCACCCTTTCCTTCGCCGCTTTACCCTATAAACACTCTTGGTTTCAAGGAGCAGTTGCAGTGATGTGGATGGACACCATTATTTAACAAGGCACATGTTATCATGCAAAAAAACCCAGCCCACCCAAGCAAACAAAAAGCCCTCAAACAAACCAACTTCCCTGTTTACTAAGATCAGCTTTTATTGGGGATAGATTTACTGGTAGAACTAAGGAGTCCCTCTTCCCTCACTAGCAAACAAACCATGGATTCCCAAGAGAAGAAACACAACTCCATATCCATAACGGTGCTATTCAATCCCATTTGTGAAGAAAACCTGTTCTGTGCTGCAAAACGAGCCCTCCTTGCTGATTAATCTCTTTGCTCCAGAAAATGTGTTTCTTACTGACTCTTCTTTTTTCTCCCCGAGGCACACCACAAGCTTTTGCTTTTCATCTTCCTCCCATCTCCCCAGTCTTCTTGTCACCAGTGACCACTGATAATCACATCAGGCAACATCTTGATCCTTATCCTGAAGTTTTGAATAGGCCAGTTTTACTTTTTTTAATTCTTTTTTTAACTCACATCACTGTATATTAGTGGTACCTTGCACTGGCTGTGTCTATCACTTAAAGAACGTCGAGGCTGTATTTCTTCTATGCTATGAAATAATGACTAACTGGAGCTCTGAACCCTGATCAGCAAAACCCCTTCAAATACCTGCAAGCATGCTACCATTTGCCTCTCCATGTTCAAATGTTACTGCTGGAGAGAGAGAAACCACCCTAACACAGCAGCTGGGTCACAACCCTTCTCTTAAGTGCTGGTTCTGCAGCAAAATCTGCTCTGCAAAATGCAGAGTGGGGTCATGGAGTATTTCTAAATGCTGTAGAAGAAGGACCCACCCCCCTTTTCCCAGATTTGATTTCCAGAGAGGCACATAAACTCCTCTTTCTGTGTGTATTGACACACGACTCTGTGTGTCCACACACAGACACATGTGTCTGCAAGAAGGAGACACATTCAGACTGCAAAGATTTAAAAGCCAGACACTACGATTTCTTACCAGGATTGAAGGGTCCAGAGATAATATAAAAATACCAGAATCAAACAAACTACTTCTGATGAAATCTGAAAATGCTAGAGATAAGGGAGACCCAAGGAAATGTTTATACTTTAATATCTAAGCAAACTCTTCTTATGGCATATAAACTGGTGGTTGCTTTCCACAGTCTTCTGGTCTTTCCTGTGGCAAAGGAAAAGTTTAAAAGAGTTGAAACTGAGACTGACAGGCAAAGCAAAAAATAAAATGTTCCTTGTAGCACATTACTTAGTGTGTGTGAGCATCGTGCCAGGCCAGTGACCCTGAGAGAGGCTCATTCTGCTCTTTCATGTTCCTCCAATCAGCAGCGTTCAGCCATTGGCCAGGAGAGACCTTGTGGTCCATGAGGCAACCTCCAAGTGACCAGGAGAGGTAACATCAACTGGCAGGTCTACAGTCAGCGAGAAAAATGGAAAGGGCTGGAAAAGTGAAATGGATTGCAAAATCCTGCCTTATGGGAAGAAATTAATTTAACTCTTTACTCCTAGCTCCAGTGTTGACCCAGACCAGGATGAAGCTATCGGACAGGCTGCTAAAAGTATACCCAGAGGTATAATTCCTCTAATGATGTAAAAACACCCAGAGTGCAACCTAAGTTTTATAGATCAGAAATTCAACTGGCAAATCTACCTTTTATTCTCTTAGTTTTAAATGCGATCCAGATGTCACAGTAAATAACGTCTCCTCTGTTTTGTGGGGCACTGAGGTAAAGATCGGTTGATGGGTTGGAGCAGCTGCTTTAATCCCATCCTCACTGGGAGCCTTGGGAAGCTGAAGCCACTTGTGTGCTTCCGGAGCAAAGAGAAACCAGTTCTGCAAAGGCACGAGTGGATTCTCCTCCACTCCCTTCTCCTGGTCAGCAATGGAGTTCATGCGTAAGAGTAGAGCTGGTTTCCTCTGCCACAGGCTGATTGATGTCACAGTCTGTGATGAAACCCATGACCATGATGGACCAGAGTGTGTTGTGCAGCTGGGATCTGCAAGGGACATAACAGAATAGATGAGAAAGGGGATAATCTCTCCCCTTGCCTCCAACTTCCCTTTCTTTTCTTTTGGATACACCTATTAAAAGTGAAATATGTTTTATGCATGTAAGTAGATGCTTGGTTGGCATAAACCATCACAAGATTTTTGAGAAACCAATTATAATCTTCAGGATCTCACCATCAAGCTCTTTTTGAAGCATTCAATCCAATACCTCATGCAAATCTTTCTAATTTAATTCAGACTAGTTGAGACAAGGCTACATTTAGATCAGTGAAAATCTGGTTGAAGAGCTGTCATCAAAGGTAAGCAATAAGAGGAGCAAATTACCAAATTACTGAACTTGGGGCAGGTGTCTCCTGGAGAAAGGCTGAGCTCTCCATGAGCTTCCTTTTAAAGGCTTATTTTGTGCAGGGGAAGGCTCTCACCTGCCCTAGTACCAGTTCTGTCACAGATTAATGGTCGCTTTCCGTAGCAACACCTGACCCTTTCCTCCTCTTGCTGTGATTAGATATACATATATACATATATATACACAGATATATTCCCTGTCTAGGGAAGGAATGGACAGCTGACAATTTTCTGTAGCATCAGCACAGTTTAATGAAAGGAAGGCTTAAAAAAAAAAAAACAGAGAGCTGGAATGCTGCTGCAAAAAAAGAAATATGGAGAGTCACAGGATCTGCAACCGTGTCAACAGCACAACAAGCTGCTATCAGTAGCTTCAGACAGGATCCTGCTTCCAGAAGAGACTATTCTATGACAAGTATTGAATAAACGCGGGTGACAGCACTTTGGAAACAAGCCACTGCTGGGGCAGCTGCAAGGAGCTTGCAGGGACTGTCCAGGAAAAGGCAGTCGTCCACTCGGATGCAGTAGTCCTGTCGTAGGCAATGCAATGAAGTTGGTCTGCAAGTGCCTGGCTAAAATCCCAACTATACTTGCATCATTTCTGGTCACTGTTTTTCAAATTAAAAGCATATACTTTGTGTTAGAAGCAGAAACATCTTTCACAGTGTTCTTCAGACTGCGGTGTGTGAGATGGGTTGGGTAGAGGTCAGCTGCTTGCAAGGAGGAAAGTACTAATAAAGGCAAAAGATCTGCACCTTGAGAAACACAGTAGCTGGGAATGCTGTAAACAGGAGCTGGAGAAGGATTCCTTCCCACAGCAGACTGAAAAAAGAATATTGTATTTAGAGGAAAAATAAGTTTGCACAAAGAATGGAAGAGTTCAGTTTGCTGAACCTGTGCACAAAACCCACCTGTAACCAAAGGGGAAAACGTAATCAGGTCCAGGAACATACCATAAACCCTTTCAGAGTCAACACAAAGCTGCTAATAAAAATCACATGAACCAAGGGATTCTGGGCAACCTGATCTAGTTGAGGATGTCTCTGCTCATTTCAGGGGGTTGGACTAGGTGAGCTTTGAAGGTCCCTTCCAACCCAAACTATTCTATGATTCTATGAGCTCTTGATAAAAGAAACAGCACATGGGAATGCACCCAGCACTGAGCAACAGACTACTGCAGGTGATGGGTGATACTGAGATGTTCTCAATGTAAGAATGAGTCCTGCATGCCTGGTCCAGCATATATAAAGAGTAGGGAAGCATTTGGAGGAGGTGAATCCTACAGCACAAGCTGAGGGTAAAAGCAGATCCCTTGTTAATAGAGAAACAAACCAGACTTTTAGCACGGGTAGAGATGCTGGATTAAAAAACAATAGCTTGTACGAGAGGACATCATTGTATTTAAGAAATCCAGCATAGAATGGATCCACAGCCTAGAGAGAAGAGAACTTGCAGGTAAATTGAAGGCTGGCAATGACCCAATACTGCTAAAGAGTGCACTGAAAAGCATCGAGTGCATGCTACCGATACTCCAGTGCTCTAATGTGAAGAAAAGGTATTACCCGAGGGAAAAAAATCATTCCTAGGGGCCAATAGATTAGGTAGTGTGTTTGTTCCAGCTGTGAGGAGCAGGAGGCAGCCTATCAACATACCAAAATGTCTTAGCATCTCTCATTAGAGCTGATGAATTTTTTCTTTTCCTCTCTGATGAAACAGATGTCCAATTCATTGCATCTGAAACAGTTTGTTTCATCCCTGAAGATCCATGCTCCTCACCCTGGGGCAGTCCCCTGCTGAGGCTGGCCCAGCAGCTCAGGGCCCTACGAGCTTGGGGGCCTTGATGCTGTCCTTCGGGAAGGATTCCCAGGTTCATGGCCCCGCAGCAAAGCCAACAGGAGTGTTTCAGGGGAGGCTGAAACAAAGGGGTTGAAATTCCCAATTTGTTAACCTTATGGACCCTCTCTGGCTGCTCACAGCCCGAGCAGTTAAAAAGGAGGAGGAGAGGGGAGAAGAAAAACAAAAAAGACAGTGCGTTCCTTGCTTGATATTATTATTCCAGGGCCAGCGTGGGCTGGGGACCACTGGGACAGAACAAAGAGTCAACGCAGACGTCAGTGTGAGCAGACGGAGGATCCTGCTTCTGAATGAACCAAAAACTTTTGACTTTTTAATCCCACACTCAGTCAGAAGGTTACTAGACCAGTGACCGCTGGGCCTAAGCCAACAGCAAGCCTCTGAGTGACAATTTCTACAGATTATGCTAATAAAGTACAGGACTTCTTTGAAGGCAAAGCATGTTTCTGCTCTTGCCATACACAAACCATCCCAGACAACCACATGTGATGCTTCCCTTGCAGCGTTCCTCTGGCATTCACGTGCATCTCTGGTGAAATGTGGTCCCACTAAAGTCACGGGCAAATTATGTTCACTGTGCTTGAGTAATTTAAATAGACTCACATTTATGCATAAAAAGCTGTTCCCAAATCTAACGAAAACTAAAGGAACTGCCAGGCAAAGACGACTTCTTTGAATAAGCCTGAAAGAGTGAAAGCCAGAAAGGAACCGTCAGCAACAAAGTTTGATGTAGTAAAACTCAGTGGAGGGCTGTATCCTTCCTCAGAGTTTACACCAAGCTCTCATCCTTTCAGCTGAATGAAGGGTTAGCTTCTAGAAAGATATCCAAACCTGATGTTAAAGACTGAAGTGATAATAAACTCACCGAGTCCTTCAAAATAACAGTTCAAGATATATTGTTCACCTTTAAAATGCTTAAACCAGATGATGGAGATCAAATTATAGTCCCTATGTCTACCTGTAGTTCTGATCCAGCATCTCCTCTCTGCAAGTCAACTTGCAGACACCTCTATGCAGTCTGTGCTGGCCAGATATTTGTATGTCCTTTCTTTGCAGAAAGATGTGAATCACTCACTGTGGGCATAAGCCAGGATAGAGGGAGAGATCCCCAGATAATCACCTTAAAAAGCAAAGTTGCTTTTTAATTTCTCTAAGATTTTATCTCTTTTACAGAATTTATTGTGCTGAAAACAGATGTCAGTAAACTTTTCTCAGATCCATGTCGAGCTGATTTATTCCTTCTTGGAGAAGACTTCTCCATGGGGAAGAGGAGGTCCAAATTTCTATGGTAAATGAGAATAAAATTAGAGTTCATATAAGGGTAAAATAAGCTTTGAATAATCACTGGAATTGTCTTTAGCTCAGGCAGGTGAACAAAGTTTTAATCAGAAAGCGACTTTAATTTTGTTTACCATTTCCCATCTATTACATAGAATCACCTCAGCTTAGACCCTGGGAAAGTGTTGACTGGAAAAAAAGAGCTCCCAGGGGTGGTCCATAGGGATGCTGCACCTCAGATCGAGGGCCCCAAAATGGGTGCCCTGCCAACGGAGGAGCTCAGGGCACCTATAGCCACCTATAGCTCGGGTTTGTGCTGCACAGGCACAGCGCGGCAGAGGGCCCGCGGGAGCGGGGAGGCGAGAAAGGGTGCGGGAGCGAGCCCCGCGCCCTTCCACGCCTATCCGTACAGCCGGAGCCCCGTAACGGGGGTGACTTCTCTCCTCTAAACCCTCCGGAGGAGGTAAATGGGGGGAAGCGGCACCCCCGGAGGGCGCGGATATGGATGCGGGTGCGGTGCGGATGCGGGACTCCCTGGTAGAGCGGCCGGCTGGGAGCTACGACACGGCCTAAGAGGGCAATTAGCATTATCTTGATGAGTTTATAGGCAGCGAGTCCTTGCTGTGCCTTTCAGAAGTCGCAGGGCACTCTGTCCCCATCTGTTCCTTTATGATTATTGCTTCACTTTTCCTTTTTTTTTTTTTTTATTTTTTAAAAATAGTAATCGTTGACCTAATACATATGACTGGGGGGAAAGGGGAAGATGTGGCTCCTACAACGTCAATCAAAACTCTTCCTCAAACCCTCCCCACATGAACACTTTTCTATCTCCCAGCGGTACTGGCAAGATGTTCTTAGCCAAATACATGATTCTATTAATGAGCACTTATATTTGCTAAGGAATGCAAATTCTTTCTCTCCGTTTATTATTAGCTGTATCAGAATGTTTGTCCTTTCAGTCCTCTTTGAAGTTGAAGGAGGAAAGGCTGTTATGTGGCACTGAGAAGGGAAAAAAAATAGAGAGAGAGAGAGAGAGGGGAAAAACACTTCTAACTCCTCTGGGTTTTTATTTGTTCTCTTGCCAAAAACGCCAAAGGTAGCAAAAGTTACAGAAATTATTTAAAATGTGTGGCTTTTTTTCCTCCAAATTAGATGGATTTTTTCCCAACTGATCGTCCCCTTTTAATAATAATGGGATCTAATGAACAGCCTGCTCTGAATTTACTTTATAGAATAATCTCTCTGATGCTCTAGAGAATCTATTACGAGTTGGAAGGGAATAAATCCAATAAATCCAAACATGAGAACGGTTGTTTTCGGCGCTTTAAGCTATAAACGAGCAGCCTCTCCCCCTCCTCTCAGGCTGCGCTGGGCTGATGCTGGGATGCGATCGAGCCGCACCGGGGCTGAGCCCGGCACCCGTTTCAGCCTGGAATTCCCGGCAGGATGCGCGGATTTTGCTCGGGGCCGCGGGTTTAGAGCGGGTGCAGAGGGGGTTCCGCTGCTCCTCACCCACCCCGGGGCAGACACGGGTCCCCGATCTCCGCAGTGAAGTTTTTATTCCAGATAAGCATGGGGAAAAAGAAAAGGGGGGGGGGGGGGGGGGGGGCCTCTGCATCCGCTCAACTTTTGTCATGTATCACTTTTCCTCTTGAAAGGTGTTATAACAGCAATTCAATTACAGTAAATAGTGTACATCATCTTCACAGCTGGAAAATTCTGTAACTAACTGTGACCAAACGTTGTAAAGGAATATAGCTTAACCAGTATTCCCTTCTCTTTTTTTTTTTGGTTGCTGACCACAGGTTAATTAATTTCAAGGAGCTTAGTATATCTAAACAGAAACACACTGAGATGCTGGCAAGAAATCATAAACTATAAAACTTGGAATTAGAAAGATCATGCGAAATCTCCACAGCGGTATTTGGTGCCTGGAAATAATGCCGGTGGTGTCCCCCCACCTCGGCCAAGTACCCTGGTCCCTGGTTCCCCCAAACCAGGCGGAGGCACCGGGTGCTTTGCAGACCCCCCTCAGGGCACACACTCGCGTCCTGGTGCCCACGGAGGGTGGATGTGCCCGGTGGGGACACGCACCGAGAGGCGAGCACCCATCGTGTCACCAAACCACACTTCCATGGCAAACGCGCAAGGAGCAATCTATACATCGCAGGCCGTATGTATAGATTCCCGTTAAACACCCTCTCCAACCCGGTATAAAGTGTGCGCGAAGGTGATGAGTGTGTTACGTCGGGGCTGCAAGGTGTGCGCAGGGAGCTGAGAAACCTTCAATCACCCGTGTCTAAAACACGCGTGAAACTCCCCATAAGTCAGCCGCAGCCCTCATCTCAATTAACGGTAATATTAGCTGCTGTCTCCAGTTGCAATTGAGAAGATTTGACGAGGATTTCATTTACTCGGGGGTGTATGAAAAGCGTTGTGTACCGGGGGCGGCTTGTTTTCGGTCCGACACGCGTAACTGATGCTGTTTCCACCTCGGCATGCGGTAGCCGCAGCCGGCGGACTCCACACCGGGGGGCAAAAGGGGAATGCCCCACGTTGGGGTGGAGAGGGGGAAGACGGTCAGAATCGGGCCCCGGGAGTCACATCCAGCGCTCAGAGCCAGCTGGGGCTTGATCTGCTGCTGAAACTGAGCTGGTCTTGGGAGGTTGGAGGCTGGGAAGGGGGAAATGGGGTGGAGCATCACAGTTTGTGTATCGCGATTTGGGGAGTTAAAAGTAATACACACCCAAAAAAATATAGAGACCGGGATGAGAGCCATGGATGAGAAAGGGAGGCAGGATCGGGCCCTTTCCCCTGCTCCTGCCCCAGGCTGGGGACGCACTCGCCAAGCGGCTGGAATCACCAGGAGCGTTTCCATAAATTTCCACGTTTATTAGCGAGCTGTTGGCCATGTTTCAAAACAAACAAACAAATAAATAAATAATAATAATTTTTAAAACCCACCCTCGATCTGTGGAAACTTTATAGAGCAAAAAAAAAGCTCCAGCCACGGGCCGTCTCGCTTTCCTTTCAAAAGGAAGAAAACAGAAGTCGCCACCTCCAAATTGCAATCGCCAGCCCCAGAACAAAGGTCCGAGCTCCCACGTTTTGCAGTTGTCAGGACAATCTTGTCCATCTCTGGGTGGAAGGAATACAAATCCCTGCCTCCTCTCCAACCTCTCTCCTCCTCAACAGCGAAAACCCGCGGGAGGGGGATCCCCACCTCAGCCCCGCGCCCACCGCCCCCCTCGCACCCCAGCTCGTTCATATTGTATTCTTTCGACTCTTCCCAAGGAAAAGTTGGAGATAAACTCCTGCCCCGAATGGCAACGATCCGCCCCTGCCAAGTTCGTTTGCTGCCTCTTCCCCTCCTTCTCCTCCTACCAGGTACCAGCTCCCCGTAGCGGGACGGGACCTTCGCAGAGATTCAAAACTATCAACCCGAGACGAGCACAAACGTGATGCTTTCCACGGCAGCTCCATGGCGAAGGCAACCGTTTTCCTACTTTTTTCCCCTCCGAATACAGTTTATTTAGCTCAAAGCGGGAAATTCCGCAGAAGCTGAAATTTACGTCGTACATGTGCAAAATTACTCGTCCACCCCCCTCGATAAAGGAAATAGTTCTTATAAATTGATTTATTTGTATTTCTCCCCACTGTCCGTCGAATGCCTTTAATATAGCGTATTTCTAAATCGGTTTGTCAGATTTTCTGTCTTTATTTCCTTATTTCTAAAGTTGAACCCGAAAACCTGGATTGCAACCACACCACCAGATCCAGTCACAAAAGCCCGAATCCTCCTAATTCTGGTTTATCTTTTCTGGAGGGGAAAAAAAAATAAAAATATTATCCCCCCCAAAATATGATTTTGATCATCCTTTAAATCAACCCATCACTGCGTGTTCGAATTACTTTGGTTTAAATCAATCTTGTTTATTATCGTCGGGAAATCGCTTCCTCTACCGTGTAGGTTCTGTTTTGTGACACAGCCCAGAAATATTCCCAGCAAAGGAAAATACACCCCAAACGCATCTCGCAAAACTTTTTGTCTTCCCACCCTCCAGCGGATCCATAATTTTTCTCCTTCGAATTCTCATCCTTCAGTTAGGAAAAGTGGGGTCCACGCGAAATGAGAGGTTGTTTGTTAATGAACTGATCGCTTCAGATGGCAAGGGCGGGGGGGAAAGTGAATATTTTGTTTATTATTGAGATGTCACTCTCCAGAGTTACCACTATCAGATTCGGGGGGGACGGGACGGGAAACTTTGGCGGTTTTAAACACAGAGTTTCTTATCATAAGTTCAACAGTGCAAATCTCATCATTCGGAGCATTTTGCAGAGGTTATTTTCTGTTTCCCAGCCTGGCAGAGCGGTTAGCTTGTATTTCGAGAGAGATTGTGAAACTCCGGTTACTCAGAGGAGCCCGAATCCTTTTTCATCCCTTCCAAGGGGAAAAATGTTCATTTTCTTTTTTATTTTTTTTTAATTTTTATTGCATAGAAAATATATGTTTAAGGTCAATTGCCAAAAGGATTTTTCCCCGCTTCCCTGTCCTCTCTTTATCTGAGGAAGCGCACTAGGCGCGAGAGAAGTTAGCTAAAAATATATAGATATACAAAATATATCTATATAAAACAAACCAAACATCAAAAACCCAAGCAGGATGTGAATTACGGGGGATTTTTTACTATTTCTCAGTGTTTGGTTTGCAGAGCACTTGGGTGTAAAACGCGGAGGGGCAACTTTCCCGTGATCAGAGGTGCCCAAACGCTCGCCTCCCAGCTAATTAGGAAGGAGCATCCCGGCAAGTTCCTATTCCCAACCCCGGCTCGTTCCTTTTGGAAAGTTACCCGCATCGTTTCTTTTAGAAACCACAATAATTAGACCTGAGCTGAGTTAACTACTCTTCCTCCTGGTCAACAAATCAATAGCAATTAATTTGAAATAGCTGAGATGATAAAACACTTCCTATTGCACCTGACCTTTCCAAAAGAGTTATAAATAGAATATACTAACTATATGTTTTAACACAATTCCCGCTGGTTTAATCCGTCTTTTGCTGTTCCTCGGCTCTTAGGGCACTTTTATATTTCCAATTTCCTTCCGTTTTCCCGACTTATTTTTTAGACTTTAAACAGATTTCCTTAGAACGGTTTAATATTTTAAATACAACAATAATGGTGTGAGATATTTGTAGCAAAAAATATTTATCAAGTCCGAGTAAAAATGCTATATATTTCATATAGTGTATATGATGAATGAGACGGTATTAGGCATAAATATACATGTGGCAAATATTCTATCACGTATGCACACTGTTTCAGAGGACATGAATTGATCTAAAATTGAAATTGTAGAGGAGAAGAAGGTGATGGGGTGGGAGGACTGTAAAGAGAAGGGATCAGAAACGTTTAGGTGTGGAATATTAATTATAAACCACGGAACTCTCTTCACTTTTCTTTGCTTGGTAAGAAAGCCTCGTCTTCCCCTGCTCCCCCTCTTGCTCCTTCTCCCTCTCTTTTATTGGAAAGAGGATCCTAAATTCCTTTTGACTGATAGGAAGTTACAAGACAAGATGCTATTTTCTCTTTCTTTTCTGACAACTCTGTCATCCCAGGGATCATAGTCATGTCAGAGTGTCTGTCTGGGAGAAGAAGAAGGGGGGGGGGGAAAGAACCAGTGAAGCCTGTGGCCATCTTTGCATCAAAATTTTCCAGACCTCTATTTTTGATTGTGATCCCGCTGATCTGAGTTTGAAATGCGAACGCAGCAAAGCCCCTAAGCCTTCAATCGTGTGAAATTTTCAAAAGATCTCTAGAAGCAATCTCAGGCTGTCTGACCCCTGACAGGCGGAGATCTCTTTATACCTCTCTCTGCCAGCACTTCATTTGTTGGAATATCTTTCAGATTTGCACCTCCAGATGACAACCTGAGTGTTTATTATGTGTATGAATCTGAAATCTTCACTGCAGTACAAAGGAGACATCTTCAACATCATATTTAATTTCAGATCATAATTACCTGCTCCTCTCTTGCTTCTAATTATCTATTCCTCCTTCCTCTCTGTGGCATATTGATATTTTGTTGATTCTCCCTTTTAATCGGCCTTTCTTGCTTTCTTTCTGTCTTCTTTTAATCTTATTAGTTTAGTCCACGGGGGAATTAAACATGTCACGGTGGACACACATCATGCCTATGTGGAGAGATAAAATTCTGGCTACGAGTATGTGCTCCCTATGGCTCTCTCTATAGCTGTATGTGCTCTGGAGAAATAATAACTATTCCTGCCATTATAATCCAGGTTGTTAGTATGCTTCATCTCCCATTAATCTTTATACATCAATTTAAATTGGCAGCAGTGTTTATGTTTTGTCCCGTGACGTAGCAGCAATGTCATTTGGTAGCAACCAAAGCAGCCGGAGCCCTTTAGCATCCCTCCTTCAGCAAAGCAGGAGGGGGGGAAAGGGGAAAAAA